>NC_051158.1:33581587-33617821 GCF_013339745.2 Dermacentor silvarum
AAAACGACGCTTCGCTTTCCGTCGGCGCGGCCGGCTGCTCACCGCTACCATACGCGGAAACACCTACCGCGCGAGCACGGAGGATCATTTCGTGCTCCGTTTCACTGAAGTCGCTCAAATGCAGTCCTGCTTCCCTGGCTCGCTCTTCGTTGCAAGGTTCAGCGTCAGTAACGGTGTCCATCGCGGCCACAGTACATCTTAGCAAAAGTCGCAGCGAACGCAAACGCAGCGGCCATGCAGCCTAGATGGAGCGAGCGCCTCGGCCGTTTACGCAAGCGGTGACGTATTATGGCGCCCTCTGATTCGCTGAGAGCAATGAAATCCGTGACGACACTGCTTCAGCGCCGTATCTGGGGTGAGAGAAAATGAGGAAGAGATATTTGGTCTTTGCGAATTTCTCCGCTAATTGATTGATTCATTGAATAACTTTTATTTTTTCAGTCCTGCAGAACGCGTACTAGCACGTCGAGGGCCGCTCCCACGTCAAGACAGACAGGCCTAGCCTGCCAGCCGCATCGTGGGCCTGCTAGACAGCCCATCTTCGCTAATAACTTATATTTTTGCACCCAACAAAAACTGCATGCATTCCTGAAGGCCCCACTTTTATTCCCGCTGAACTGCCTGTTTCCCTTTAGTGTATTAAATGTAGCGACGCTCAGCAAAGGGCAGAATGCGACCAGAAGGATTTAGAAAAGACGCACAAAGGATAGGAACAGAGACGGTAAACTTATTACATAAAAATGCAGGGTTTATGCGCACAAGCAGGAAAAAATGGCTGGAAATTCAAACGAAGCTCAAATGACGAAGCTATTTGTGTAGACGCCTTGACCTAAACGCATTCTCGGGACAAGCAGCCGTCTATTATTGACAATTTCGTATGGGAGAGGTGCAAACGAATGACTCAGTCAAGGAAAGGCGAAAACATGCTAATTAGGTGAGGTATGCAGTGCTGAACTGATAAGGTAACAGAGACGCCTAAGTACCTTTTATGGATTAGCGGCACATTGGAAAACAAAAAGACATGGCTTGGAGTAGCTCAGCTATGGACAGGCAGTGATAGCAGAGATAAAAATAAAGAATTGATTGATTACATTAGATGTGATATAAATGAGTTCAAGAAATCAGACCAGGTGATATTAGTCGGAGACACGAATGGGCACATGGAGAATTTAGAGGGATATACTGATTACAACAGTTCTCCAGGGCGGATTTTGTGCGATGAACAGAACTTTATAGTAGTTTATAGTAGTTTAGGGAGAATCAGTTTCACGTACAGGTAACATGAAAATGCGGAAATGGGTAGTCACGCATCGATTACGCCTTAGTCTCAGAAATGGTCTACGAACGACTAGACCAAATGACACATGAAGCCCAGGTAGCAATCATAAACGTTTAACCTTAAAACTAACCAAAAACACGAACCAATAGGTATCAGAATTTCTAAAAATTA
Organism: Dermacentor silvarum; assembly: GCF_013339745.2. Taxonomy (NCBI): domain Eukaryota; kingdom Metazoa; phylum Arthropoda; class Arachnida; order Ixodida; family Ixodidae; genus Dermacentor; species Dermacentor silvarum. The sequence continues at coordinate 33,583,038 of NC_051158.1, forward strand.
ATGAAAAGCAAATAACACAAGAGGAGGAAATGCAGGCGTTTCCTACAACAGTCTGCGAATACAAAGTACTGTCAGACGTTATGCAACAGGAGTTAAGACACACAGGGCAGAAAATTGTCGGCTTGGAAAGAGGAAACACGTTAACGCATGTTTCGTAACCAGCGTGATTATAACCCTGTTCGAGAATATCACTATTATTGCTTCAATAGCCCAAATACGTTGTGGGCTCTCTCGCACCGCTGTCGGTGCGCAAGCTCCAGTATGGCGGGCCACCGAACTACCACCGCGGGTTCGAGCAGCAGGAGCCGCCTTGCGTACAGGGTACCCCGCCGGTACCAGCTAGAGGAAGGCGACACCGCACACGCCGCAAGGGAGACCATAGGCGAAGCTTTCCGGTAAGAACAAAGAACATTAATTAAGTGGGGCTCCTATACAAGTTTTAACATCAGGGCAGAATCTGAACCTAATTGCTACACAAAACAAGACCAAATGGCCGCCGGTAGCCGATAACGGCGCACCAACGGAGAAAAAAAAAAGTAGCAGTTTCGCCAGAAAGGCGAAACATCGATTGCATAGCAAATTAGTAGACAGCTATGCGAAATAAGGATAGTAGTTTTATCGGCCGTATAAAGTTGAAAATATTCGCTTACTAACTAAATAACCAAGCACGGTGTCACGCGCGCACAGGTCAATATGAACACATGTCGCTCGATGACCGCAGGAGCTCGTCAAAACGCTGGAGTGATAAAGCGCGCCAGCGGCAGCGAGCAAATTGACCTTCGCTCTGGCTCTCGCTTCAACGCGAACGTCGAAAGCGCAGCGCATACGAAGCTACCGGCACTCGGCGAATGCACTTTGTCCCATCGCAGATCGCTTTCAAGATGAAGCACCCGCCGGCGCACGCTTCGGCCGCGTCGCAGATCGCTTTCAAGATAGCTCCGTGAGCAGCAGCCGCGTAGGCAGCCAACACCCTCCCCCCCCTCCCGTCTCCGTCACGTACTCCCGCTTCCTCGCGCGCGAACGAAGACCGTGCGCTTCCAGCCGCCTTCCTCTGTCGCGTGCGCGAGATTAAGCAGCGGTTGCCAGCTCACTCTCGGACGCTTTCACTCGCATACACAACGCACGTCGCACGGCGACGATTTTATCGCCGTTAACATCACTACGACGGCGACGGCAGAAATGCGCTTGGAGTGTCATCGCAATAAAAACCAAACAACCCAGTAGGGCCAGCGCGTGAGAAAATGGAAAGGATCGGAAGGCGCAGCCTAGTGATACTGAGACGACGGAAGAGTGCGCGCGCCCGCAGAGGCCGGGAACCCGACGGGCCGAAGTAACCATCGGTGGTGGTGGTGGTGGTGGTGCTAAAAAGCATTTATTGAGCGTAAAGAGAGGTGTGGCCCCCCCCCCCCCCCCCCCCCCCTGTGCTTGTGTTGCCAATTCGTTCATGTTACAATTTTGACATATGGGGTTAAATTCCCCATTTGTGATAATCGCCAATCTGTGCGGACTCAGAAAAGAGTATGTCTGAAGTATGTCTGAAGCTGGCGAAGGACGGTGGCCTGCGCTCTGGTAAGGTCCCGATGAGGCGCCGGGTATGTGCGCCTCCTTTCTTTATAAAAGTTTGTTATTTCATTATATGTGGTCACCACCTCACTAAGAGAATCCGAGTCAGAGCGGCGCGCCTCCCGGCTTGTTAACCCTCGGGCGATACGGCACTGTTGTCGACGCCGTCGGCGTTTTGCCCGCGTTCGCCCAAAATGCGTGCGGTGTTGGTGACTGTTGCCGGAGCCTCTGATATAAATAGGCACTTGGTGCCGCAGCTAAACGTCGCCTCCCTTCCCTGCCCCCCCCCCCCCCCCCCCCCACGGCCTTTCGTGCGTCAGAAGAAGGCGCGTTTGCTCTACATATATGGTGATTGTAAAGGAGAAAAGAGACGCCTACTTCTGCAGCCCTTAAGGGAGCACGGCACAGAACGCGCGTTTGTTCTCCGCCGTGCGTTCACTCCCCGTGAAAGCGCGCGTCCCTCGCGCCCTTTCACTCGCACATACAGCGTTCGGCGGCGCGCGGCGACGATTTCATCTCCATTGACGTCATACGGAACCTCACGGCGACGGCGACGCCGACGGCAGAAATCTGCTTTGGAGTGTCCATATAATTGCTATCGCAATAAAACCAAACAACCCAGTAGGGCCAGCGCGTAAGAAAATGGAAAGAGAAACGGAAGAACAGAGGAGGGGCACGATCGGAAGGCGCAGCCTAGTGATACTGAGACGACGGAAGAGTGCGCGCGCCCGCAGAGGCCGGGAACCCCGGGAACCCGATGGGCCGAAGTAACCATCGGCGGTGGTGGTAAAAAGCATTTATTGAGCCTAAAGAGAGATCCTACCCGAGAGTCTACCGGGTAGGGTTGGGGTTTGGGGTAAGGGCTGGATTACTTTGGCAGGCCCAGACCACGTGGAAGGTGTCTGCCACCTCCCCACAGTAGTGACGTGCCAGTGACCATTGGGTCAAAATGTTTAAGGATTGCTCGGCAGAGCATCGTGTTTGTAAAAAGCCGATCAAAGAGGAACGCGTACGCACCCTCCAACGCATGTGGTTGGTCTCCGTGTTGCGCGCGCGTATACAGAGCGCACGAAAAGAAGGCCAGAATCGCGCCAGAAAGCCGGCAAATATCCGCGTTTACATGAATGCGACCGAATGCGAAAGTAGCGTATCACATTTACTAGCTCGTCACGAGGCGATGCGTCCGCGTTTAGGTGTAGCGCATTACCCGCGTTTACATTAATTCCAGAACCGGCAAGTCGCACCGCGTATCAACTTTCTAGCGCATCGCATACACGTAAACAGGGCTAATCTGGGAACCTCATCGACCTTCCCGTGGGTGGGATGACAGCCGGGTGAAAGTGTTTCATGACCCGCTGCCATCCCAGGCTGAGAGGCGAGGGACACGGATCTGTCCGAAACGCACCGGAACGGCGTGACACGACTACTGCGAGCACCCAAAACCCCAGACTCTTTACACACTGATACCAGTATTACATATTGGCTATGATACGTTTGGGCGATCATTCCCGACTAATAATTTATTTACACCAGAAACCAGCACTGAAAAGCTGCAAGTCTTCTCGCCAATCGAGAGTTCACTTTGTCAGTTAAATGTTACGAGCTTTGCCAAACACAACGACCTAAGAGTTTGATTACGTTTGATACGTTAATCATGAAACACGTGGCATTTTGGTGCACAGTACATTCCTTCATTGATTTCCTGCGGTTCCTAAAATGCCATCTAGCATCATTCCTTTCTGCTCTACACAAGCATAATACTGTGCGTTAATTCGGGCCCATCACTCTTAACAATCGTCCTTCAGCGTTACAGTATGTCACACGCCTTGAAGAAAAGTATTTCGCATGAATTACGCGTACGACCGATATCGCACCCGACAACAAAGCGCAATCACACCGTTTCACAGCAGAGTTCTTAAAAGATTAATAAATTGTCCACAAGGGCAATCAAGTGTCGCAAAATGAATCTAGCGATGTGAAACAGGCGCTACGAGAGCGCTAAAAGACAATAGGATTTTGAGGAATATGGCTGTTTAACAGAAGGGGCGAAAAAAGTTTACTACTCACCGACAAGGCCGGCAGTGTCCAAACAACGACGAAGCGCTTGCGCCTCCGTGAAGCCTCCGTGAAACGGCCGCTTCTTTTCTCACTCGCACCCGATTCCCAGCGATCATGCGCGCTCGACCAACAGCACGGAAAACGACTGTCCACAGAACCTAAGAGCACGTTTGCACGTCAAGATCATGCTCGCCGCCTGCGGACCGCTCTCTCTCTCCACTGAGCGAGAACGGCGACAGTCCGGCGCCAAAGTCCCGGGACGCAGACACGGAGACGCCGGCGAATCTGTGAGGCTGAAACTGGTGAAGCCAGCGTTACACTGCGAAGCCAGCGGTACCGAAACTACGAACGTCTGCGGAGTCAGCGCGCATTTGTGTGCTTCCGAGCATGTGTGCGTGCGGGTCTGTATTTGCGCCTTCTTATGTGCTTGTTTCTGGCGTCACGTGTCTCGGTGTATGTTTCTGTGTGCGCCCATTTCTGTGTATCTGTGTATGAGTTCGTGCGGGCGCTTTTGTGTGGGCGTGTTAGTGTGCGTGTCAGCAATGAAGTTGCGCTTATTTGTGAAAGTTTGTGTGTATTTGTGTGTATGCGTACTTATATATTCCACAACGGTGTAAGCTTTTACATGCAACAACCCTCATCAAAATTGGTGCAGTGCTTGCCGGGAACAAGGATTACTCGGTTCACTTATATTTACATGGGAACTCGATCCTAAACAAACATTCTTCTTCAATGTCATATTTGTGTGGGCCAACCTTCTTGCGAATATATTACGAAATCGAACAGTTCCGTTTACCAAATTTTCACTTATGACTTTCCCCGCGGAAATCTTGACTACTTCGACAAAATCACGACGTCTTTCGTGGACGCTTCAAGGCAGCGAAGCGGCGATGAGAACCAATATGGCGCCGGCGGAGATGTGTCCCCACCCTGAAAGCAGGACATTGAGACAGGATCGAGACAGGACTTAAGAAGACAGGATCGAGAGGCCCCGCCCAAATGACCGAAGCGGAGCAGCCGATTTCCTCCACGACTAAAATAGTCCCGCTGACGCGACTCGCCCCGGCTTGAAGCGCGGGCTGCCATGTTCTCCGCCGGCGGGGACACCGGTCGTCCGGCTCATGACGCAAGTCTTTAGTGCGCGCCCATTGGTGGAAGCTCGTATGCATCCGCCTTTGAGGGGGCAAATGCCGCTGCCTTCTAAAGTTGTACGCGACTATATTCTTCCCAAGTGTCCCTGTGTATGCTCTCGAACAGAGCGCATTTGCGCCTACTTTTTAAAGCGGACTCGCCTGTCCACAGAAAACTATCAGCATTTGCTCGAGCGTCGTCGTCTTCTTCCAGCTGGCTTCGTTGTCGCTAATCATTCCAGCGTCGAATTTCACTTCTGTCGTCGTAATGGGGAGGCCTCGTTTACGGGGCTATGAGCCATTGCTTAAGGGGGTATAACCAATTCGTTGTCTTATGTAACGGACAGATTTAATTTTGAAGCAATCTTATTTTGAAGAATCGCAAGCGGCAATGGCGGGCGAATGCTGCTAACCACGCTGCCGAGAAATATCGAGACATCGAACGCAAGCGACAACGCGGTCCGCTGTTGTCAGAGAAAGACGTCATTGTCTCCCTCGCAGCTCAATGGGTGTGTAACCTAATAATTGAGAAATGCTTTTTTGAACCCTCGGGATTAACCCAGTGATTAACACCGGGGCCAGACATTCTAGCCTTGCTGGTTAGCCATCTTCACGGAGTGGAGGGGCCGACGGACTTTTTTTTTTCTCTCGCCGCACGCGTCGTTACTCGCCGAGCGCTATCACGTGGTCTAAAATGCCTTCAAGTGTATCGCCACGCTGAAGAGAAGCAACTTCAATAACACGACGCCGACGTTTTCTTACCTTCAATGCCATCAACGTGGCAATCGCTGCTTCAATAACACGTGTGCCATGACATATTGGACATGCACGTAGGACCTCATGACATAAATGACGTGTGAAATGGCATGATGAATCACATGCATGAAATGACGAAAGTCATGGCATGATTGATGTGAAAAGCGATGACAGCACATACACTAGTGACATGACAAGAACGACATATATTCAGGCAATTTCAATATCAGGCATTCAGGCAATGTATATATCATGCAATCGGGCATTTTTCCGGGGGGAGGGGTGCTGGGGCCCGACCAGCTTTCCGAAACCTACCCATGTATATATCACAGCCCCCACCCCCCGGAAGAATGAAAACTTGCCGCCTATGCCTTGATGCTGGCCAAGATACAAGATATTCACATATGCCTCCTGCACTCCTTGATTACGCAATCCCTCTATAACTGCTGGCATACTGATCAAATGCTTTTTCATAATCTATGAAAGCCATATAGAGAAGTTGATTGTACTCTGCAAATTTTTCTATTACCTGATTGATGAGATGGATATGATCCATCGTAGAATATCCTTTCCTGAAGCCAGCCTGTTTTCTAGGTTGGCTGAAGTCGTGTTGCCCGGCTTCTATTCGAAATTATCTTGAATAGTTTATACAATACTGAAGACAAGCTAACGGGTCTATAATTCTTCAATTCTTAACGCCTCCCTTTTTATGGATTAGTATAATGTTGGCATTCTTCCAGTTCTCTGGTGCACTCGAAGTCGTGATGCATTCAGGGGTGGGACTGCCCAAATTCATTTCGGAGCAATTTTTGGAGCAAGTAAAACTGCGATTTAGAGCAGTTTGGCGTAGACAAAATTGCACTTTGGAGCAATTTGAAGCTAAGTAAAACGCATTTTGGAGTAATTAGGAGCAAATAAAATTTTATTTTGAAGCAGTTGGAAACTACGACGAAACACAGAATAAACCAACACGAAGCGCATAGTAGGATCGCGCTTTGTAGTTATGGCGTACAAGAATATGGAAGAGTGGGTCGAGCGGTGGCACGGCGCTTGCTTTTCTGTAAAACCGAAAACATCGGTGGTACTACGATCGAACTAAATATTCCTGAGCCGACGCTCATGGTGATAGCGGAAAATGTTCTCAAATTATGCAGTCCAATCGACGCAGTAAAATAATTTCTGGGTCACCCTATGTCACCGCAGACCCAGATAGCGGCAGTAAACTTTGGGATGGTATAACGTAAGACTACTCCCAAGTGCCTTTATTGCGATAGCAATTATATGGACACTACAGTGCATTTTACTACGATAACCATTATATTGTTACGGAAGGATAGGAGGCAAGAGAAGAAGAAGAAGATCGAGAGACACTGGCTGCTGCGTGTTGTTGCTGGTCAGCCATGTTGACCACGCTAACCCTACTTGTGTATATATTGTAAATACATCCAGTCTTACTCCCAACATCCCCGTAACATATTGGTGAGAGGTGCGGGCTACAAAGGCTGGAAATGCAGCTCTGCAGTGGACGTCGCATCGCCGTCCCCACCATGACTGACGGTGAGCATGCGGGATCAACGTCGTTGCCGCCTCCAACGTCAACGTCACCAGCTACGTCGTCGTCCCCATCGGTTGTTGTACAAGCCAAGGATCCCGGAACTTTCTGTGGGACCGATGGCGCCGACGTTGAAGAGTGGCTCGCCATGTACGAACGCGTGAGTGGAGTCAACAGATGGGACCCTACACTTATGCTAGCTAACGTGTTGTTGTACCTAAGAGGCACGGCAAAGGTGTGGTACGAAAACCATGAAGAGGAGCTGACCAGCTGGCACCAATGCAAAGAGAAGCTAAAAGAGTTGTTTGGCCAACCAGCCGGCCGTAAGATTGCCGCAAAGCAGGAACTCGCCTCCCGTGCCCAATCCCCCACAGAGTCCTATGCTTCGTATATCCAGGACGTGCTGGCGCTTTGTCGTAAAGCCGATCGCGACATGACTGAAGCTGAGAAGGTCGGGCACGTGCTGAAGGGAACCGCTGACGACGCCTTTAATCTGCTCATGTGCAAAGGCTGCTCTTCAGTTGATGCTATCCTGAAAGAGTGCCGACAATTCGAGCAGGCCAAAAGCCGCCGCGTCCTCCAACCATTCGCCAGACTCCCCAATACTGCCGCAACGTCGACATGTGGAGATCAGCCTACACAGCAGCATGCGTCGCCATCAGAGGACGTGGTGCGAATCGTTCGACGTGAACTGGAAGCGATGGCGCCCGCAGCTTTCTGTTCACGTCGCCCTGACGCTACCCCTCTTTCAGTTCCTCTCATTCAAGCCATCGTTCGCCAGGAACTTGAAAGCATTGGTGTACGTTCTGTCTGTGCTGTCGCCAACCCCAGAGCCAACGAACGCCCTTCTACTCTGTTTGATCCACCGCGACGCTTCTCTCCGCGTTATCGCAACCCGACTGAGTGGAGAACTGCGGACGACCAGCCGATATGTTTCACCTGTAGTCGTATCGGTCATGTCGCCCGATACTGTCGCAACTCGTGGCCCTCAACACCTCGCACGCCGACCAACCTGAACCGTTTTCATGGAAATTCCCGCCGTGTTCTGCCCTCCGCCGAGTCTAACAGTGCCGACAACTCTGCCAGGAACACGTGGTACAGTCGCTCACCATCGCCTCGCGGACACCAGTCTCGTTCACCACAAACACGTCGCCCATCTTCCCGTTCGCCGCAGCCACGTCGCCTTTCGTCCCCTGTGGCTTTCGACCGCGTTCCTTCGGAAAACTAAGAACTGCAGCCCTCGGAGGTGCTGCTGCATTGACAACTACTGCAGCAAATCCTCTGTCTGTGCCCACAAAGCGAAGTCTAATTAACGTCAAAGTAGACGGCGTACCTGTCCAAGCGCTCTTCGACACTGGAGCCCACATATCTGTGATGAGTGCTAGCCTACGTAGACGTTTAAAGATCTTAACCACAGCAGCTGCACAAGCGCTTCGTGTGGCCGACGGTGGCGTGCTGGTTGTTCTCGGAATGTGTAATGTACGTTTAAGTATAGCCGGCCGCCCAACTTCTGTTCTCTTAGCTGTGATCGGCAACTGCCCTCACGACGTTATCCTTGGGTTGGACTTTTTATCCAACCATTATGCTCTCATCGACTGCGCAACCGGCGTCCTTCAGTTGGAACTGCCTCAACTCGCCGATGCTCCTAGCACCGCGCCGCCGCCGCGCCTGTGCTCGCTTCAAGATGTGCGTCTGTCACCCGAGGCAGTCACTTACGTCGCTTTGACCGCACAGCCACAGGTTCCTGACGGTGAATATGTGCTTCGCCCCATCGTCGACGTGCTTTTGAACCGAAACGTTGCTGTTCCGCATACGCTGATCACGGTTACTAATAATGACGTCGTTCTCCCGCTTCTGAACTTCAGCGTGTGCCCTCAAGTGCTTCCGGCCGGCATGTTCTTGGCCAGCGTTTCTAGCACGTCTGAATTTGACATTGTTAGTTAGTTAAATAAGGTTTTATGGCGCAAAAGAATTTGACATTGAGAGTTTGACATTGAGAGTATGGATGCCGAGAGTGGATTCTTAGCACCAATTGCAGCGCACAGCTCTGGATCTTCAAGGGATGACTTCGCCAAAATGATTGCACCTGACCTCACCTCTGCTGAGGCCAAGGACCTCCGTCTCCTGCTCGAATCGCACGGCGACATCTTTGATTTCGGCGACCGCCCTTTCGGTCAAACATCTGTTGTTCACCACCGTATCAACACTGGAGACATGAATCCTATTCGTCGGCGTCCCTATCGTGTATCACATGCTGAACGTAGAGTAATCCAATCAGAAGTGGACAAAGTGCTCCAAAAAGGGGTCATCGAACCATCAACCAGTCCTTGGGCTTCGCCAGTCGTCCTTGTGAAGAAAAAGGACGGTACCTGGCGTTTTTGCGTCGACTATCGCCATCTAAACAAGATCACGCGCAAGGACGTCTACCCATTACCACGCATTCGATGACGCCTTGGACTGCTTGCACGGAGCTACATACTTCACGTCCATTGAATCTTAGATCCGGCTACTGGCAGATTTCTGTTGATGAAATGGACCGCGAGAAGACTGACTTCATAACATATGATGGTTATATCAGTTCAAAGTTGGAGCGCCGACCAAAGCGCCCCTCGTTGCAGCGTCGGTGGGCGCTACAGGGCTCCCCGCCCAGACGGAACGTCGATGAAGGAAGTGAGAGAAGCTAAGTTGGATCTTTGTACTCCAGCCTGTATCTTAGGTTCACCTGTGGCTGGAGCACGCACAGACGTCCTTGAGGCAAGCGGCTCCGGCAGTGTGGCATTCGCTGTTGGCCTTGCAGGGCTGTCCAATACGTTTCCGGCGATGGTCTGTAGCTTGTCGCAGGGCTTGCCGTCCAGCGAGCGGACAAACTCGAGAGCACAGTCGCCGATCAGATGGTCCGTGCAGACGCCGTTCAGCTGGGCGAAAACGCACGGCTCGGAGTAGTCGCAGGGCTAGCCGAGGCCGGCGGCGGTGCGGCAGGTCAGGTGCTTGGACTTAGACTCACGGGTTCGGATAGCTTGTAGAGGTAGCGGCCCTCGCTGCACGAGGCCCCGCGAGGCTCGCGCTGGGCGTTGCTCGTGCAGGTGTCCTCGAAGATGGAACCAAGTGCGATGGTTGCCTTGGTGACCTGCGCGTCGATAGGGTGGTGCATTGAAAGACGAACTTGCCGTTGTCGGAGGGAAGCCTCTCCAGCTGGTTAATGGCGATCTTGGAGACCTTAACGGGGACGTCGTTCTTCACGGTGCTTAGGGTAGGGCGGTTGATGGAGTTCTCCAGGAGACGGTCGTGTACGGTCCAGGGGATTGTGGCGTAGTACTTGTACAGGCGCGAGAGCTGTGGGCCCCTGGAAGGAGGTTACCAGTGTGCGGGATTGTGCGCGTAGTGGGCTGCGCATCGATGCATCACTCGAGTTTCAGCCGCGCAGGCCGGGTTGTACGTAACCACCTTTGCAGGCTGCAGAGTTGTTCGAAACTAATCCCCGAGGGGGACGGCGGGGTTAGCGGAGCTTCTCCCAAGCGAGCACCCCTGAAGAAAGCCGGGCGTCTGGCCGGGGGTCGCTTGTGCTCGATTTGTATTCCGGTGGGTAACCGGTGTCTGCCTGGATTCGAACCCGCGAACTCCCGCAGCCGAGGCGGACACTCAACGACGAGCTGCGGTGACTTACGGCGCTGCAGCTTGCCAATATCGAACAGGGTGCCGGATCGTTGGTGGGACTTGTGAGGCTTAGTTGCTGCACGGGCGCCCGGTGGAAACGTCCCTCGAGCAGAGCCCGCTGGCGGTCCGCATCGTAAGGGGCCGCGGGCCGTAGGCTGTTGGCGTTCCCGAGCCGAAACTGGTCCTCGTAGAAGTCACCTGAACCATCAGGGCTAGGGTCAGGCCAGTCAGCGCTAGGCGCAGGGCCATGATCCGAGGAGTGAGAGTAGCTGACGTGTCACCGCTCCGCGTGGCCGGCGTGTTCGTACCGTGACCGCGCGCTCGCACCGTGGCCGGCGTGCTCGCACCGTGGCTGGCGTGCTCGTACCGTGGCTGGCGTGCTCGCACCGTGGCCGGCGTGCTCGCACCGTGGCCTGGTTAGCGCCGTGGCCGGTGAGCGCCGTTGCCGGTGAGCGCCGCAGCCGACTGATTCATAACATATGATGGTTTATATCAGTTCAAAGTCATGCTTTTTGGCCTATGCAATGTTCCTGCGACATTTGAACGAATGATGGACTCTCTTCTGCGAGGCTACAAATGGACCACCTGTCTTTGCTATCTTGACGACGTTATTGTTTTTTCTCCGACGTTCAGCAGCCACCTTACGCGACTCGCTGCAATTCTCGCGGTCTTCCGAAAAGCCGGCCTCCAGCTGAACTCCACGAAATGCCAATTCGGGCGCCGTCAGATTACCGTGTTGGGACATCTCGTTAATGCAACCGGTGTACAACCAGATCCGGATAAAGTTCGCGCCGTTCACAGTTTTCCTGTGCCTCGTTCTGCTTCTGACGTGCGCTGCTTCGTCGGCCTGTGTTCTTACTTTCAACGTTTCGTCAAAAACTTCGCCGACGTTGCTCGCCCTTTGACAGATCTTCGACAGAAGAACACGCCTTTCTCATGGGGCCCGGAGCAGGCTCACGCGTTCGCCGCTCTCATCGGCTTTCTGACCACCCCTCCCATACTTGCTCACTTTGATCCATCTGCACCGACCGAAGTCCACACTGACGCCAGCGGCCACGGCATCGGTGCTGTTCTCGCCCAGCAGCAAAATGGTACCGAGTGCGTGATAGCTTACGCCAGCCGCCTGCTGTCACCTTCTGAGAGGAATTACTCCATCACCGAGCGTGAGTGCTTGGCTTTAGTGTGGGCTGTCGCCAAGTTCCGGCCATATTTGTACGGCCGCACGTTTTCGGTCATTACAGACCACCATGCACTCTGCTGGCTGTCTTCCCTACGGGACCCGACGGGACGGCTTGGTCGCTGGGCTTTGCGGCTCCAGGAATTTTCTTTTATTGTCATCTACAAGTCTGGACGTCTACACAAGGACGCTGACTGCCTCTCTCGTCATCCCGTGGATCCTCCTGATCCTGTTGCACATGATACGGAGACCTGCGTGTTGGCTTTCACTGACATGTGCGACATGCGCGCTGAACAACATCGCGACGAGTCCTTGCAGGCCATCATCGCCGGAGTGCAATCTGGCAGCACCGACAGCCCGTGCCGCATGTTCGTGCTGCACGACGGCATCATCTACCGCCGCAATATCAACCCTGAGGGCCCCGAGTTTCTCCTTGTCCTTCCTCGTCACCTACGATCCGTCGTTTTTGAACAACTTCACGATGCACCAACGGCGGGACACCTTGGAGTTTTGCGCACATACGACCGCGTACGACGCCGGTTCTTCTGGCCAGGACTCTACCGCTCTGTGCGTCGTTATGTGGCAACTTGCGAATTGTGTCAGCGCCGGAAAAAAACCTCCCCTGCCACCTGTTGGCCGACTCCATCCAATTGAAGTTCCCTCTGAATCTTTCTATCGCGTAGGCATTGACCTGCTTGGCCCTTTTCCGACGACTAGAGGGAATCCGTGGATCGCCGTCGCTACCGATTACGCGACACGCTACGCGATAACCAAGGCGTTGCCGACTAGTTGCGCAACTGACGTCGCAGATTTTCTTCTCCACCACGGTGCACCTCGACAGTTACTTACCGACCGCGGCCTCGTTCTTGTCTCGAGTTGTTGACCTCCTCCGCTCTTGTGCCAGAGAGCATAAGCTGTCCACCGCCTACCACCCACAAACGAACGGTCTTACGGAACGTCTCAGCCGAACACTCACAGAGATGATGTCGATGTACGTCTCCCATGATCACCGCGACTGGGACGCCACGCTGGCCTACGTCACTTTCGCGTATAACTCGTCCATACATGACACCGCAGGATACTCACCCTTTTATCTTTTGTATGGTCGCGACCCTACATTGCCTTTTCACACCATCCTACCTTCCGTGCCACGTGTTACAACTGAGTACGCTCGTGAAGTCATCGATCGCGCTCACATGGCGCGGCAAGTCGTCCCATCTCGTCTGTTGGCCTCTCAGGATATACAAAAAGAGCGGTACGATCGGTGCCATCGCGATGTTAAGTTCGCTCCAGGTGCTTGGGTACTCCTCTTGTCACCATGTCGTCGTGTCGGTCTCTCCCAGAAGCTTCTCTCTCGCTACACAGGGCCTTATGAAGTCCTACGTCAAGTTAACGACGTCAATTACGAGATCTCGCCGTTAGTTTGATCCGTCCTCAAGTCCGACGCCAGTTGACATCGTGTACGTTTCGCGGTTGAAGCCATACTACTCTCGCAGTTCTTCGCCTGACATTCGCCGAGACGGCGCTTCAGCACCCGAGAGTCCTGTTACGGAAGGATAGGAGGCAAGAGAAGAAGATCGAGAGACACGGGCTGCTGCGTGTTGTTGCTGGTCAGCCATCTTGACCACGCTAACCCTACTTGTGTATATATTGTAAATACATCCAGTCTTACTCCCAACATCGCCGTAACAATATGGACACTGCAGGCGCATTTTTGCTGTCGCCGTGATGTTCCGTATAAAGTCCAAGGGCGATAACACCATGGCCGCGCGCCGTATGTGCGAATGAAAATACGCGAGGGGAGGCGACGATCGCGGCTCAATCTGGCGCGCGCGAGGGAGGAAAGGGGAGAGCAAACGCGCTGTCTCTGTCGCGCGAAAGGCTCTGAGGAGACGGGGGGGGGGGGGTAGGGAGGGGGTGTTGTGCTCCGGCAGCAACTGTGTATTTCGCAACCAGGCGCAAGGGGAACTGACGATCGCGGCTCACTCTCGCAAGCGAAAGGGAGGTAAGCGGGAGGCAGCACGGGAGGAACGAGGGGCGGCTTCTACTCCGCCAATAACTGCGTACTTTCTGCGGCCGTGCGTGCCGTAACTTGAAAGCGATCTGCAGACGGCTCATGGGCCTTTGTGCGTGCTGTGTTCTCGCCGCTCAGTTTGCGTTGAACCGATAGACAGCACGAAGGTCATTTTGCTCGCTGTTGCTGTCGAGCTTGCTCACGCCAGCAGCAGCCAGTGTCCGCGAACACAGAGACAGAGTGTGATGTGTTCATGCTTGCTGCACAAATTCGGTTAGTAAGCCAAGGTTTCCAAGTTTATAGGGCCGATAAAACTACTATACTTCGTATAGCTGTCTACTAATTTGCTAACACAATCGATGCTTTGCCATTAGTCCGTGCTAGACGAAAATGGCTGAAGCCTCGCCAATATGATCGTAAACACAGACCAGAATAGTTTTAGGTTAAACCGGCCCTGGAGACAGACGCCCGCCCGCTGCGGCGCGTGCCTCCCTAACATCTAGTTTGCTCGCAGAGCCCTCAGCCTACTTTTAGTTGGTTTGCACCTCAGCTAGGGAGCGCCGCACCACTCGGCCTACTCGACCATATTCTAGTACACTCTAAATACAACCGCCCAGGCCATTCCGACAGCAGCGACAACAGCCGGTAGTGGCCTCGCGCGCGCCGGCCACTTGCCGGAAGCGCAGAAAAGTCCAGTTTCATGAGCGTGAAAACTACGAGAAGCGGTGCAGGAAGCTGCACAGTTTCTCTTTCAAGTTTCTGTTTCTCTCTTCAAAGTAAGAGAAATCTTAGACCTCAATAACCTATGGTCATTGCACTTTACCCTACCTAACACTTCTACATTCTGCACTATGCTAGGATCGGCAAAGAGAATGAAGTATATTTAATTTCTTGTTTCTCCATTAGGGCTTTTCCAGGTCCACTTCCTGTTGCTACGCTTCCTGAAGAAGGTATTCATTTTTTGGTGTCTATTCCTTTCGGCGAATTCTGCCAGCGTCTCTGCTGGTATGATATGCTGCTGTAAACCATACAATTCAAATGACACTCAAGGAGCGACCAGCTTTATTCAACGCGATTGATACATAGTACTGCTTTATTTTCAACCTCATAAATGTCCGCAATTATATATATATATATATATATATATATATATATATATATATATATATCGATGTTAGAATTTCCGGTTGGTAAGCTTGGCGCGGAATAACCTGGCTGCCTAATTTGAGTGCTTTGAGCAGGTTATTTGGGATACTGCCGAGCAGTGGTCATTTTTTTCTTCAATAAACTTTTATTACATAAACAGGTACACGAAAAGCTCCGAACACGAAACGTGCCTACGGACTCGACGGAGACGCAGAGCTATATGGTAAGTCATCCAACTCCAAGTACCGCCTCACGTGGGCCCAGCAGTCATCGTTGAGGTCGTCCAGTTGCATGCGCCCATCCTCACGTGGCAGACACGTGACACGCCCTTTGACGACACCGGCCAGTCGCATGAATTCATGTAAACCCTCGATGCTTCGGAACCGTCGTTGCACCATGTCAGCTGCCTCGACCTGGTCGATGGACAGCACTTCGGCGAGCTCCGCCACGAGCGCTGGATGACGGGAGACGCGATCCAAACCTGCAGCGCAGTGCCTGGAAGGGAATGAAGGCGGGATTCTTATCAGCCAAAGGTGTATGACAGCCAGGCTGCAAAGGTGGCATCATTTGTTAATTGCGCCGTTTCAAGAGAGGAGGCACCGCAACCGGTTTCAAAGACGTCTCGAGACGGTCGCCTCTACCCCCGCCCTTCACGCCCCATCCCCGTAAATGAATGAAGTAAAAAAAAAAAAAATGACCAGTGCTGCGTGAAACTCACAATAGAGTCTCAGCGATACCTGCTGTAATACCGTTACTCTAAGCTTAGAAAATCGGCGAGTGTCGCAGTTGGATCTATTGTGCAAAGCGCGATTGTTTAGCCTTGTCGTCCCTATCCAGCGGTGTTCCACCACCCAAACAGGACAATCGGGTGAGCCCCCGGTCTGCTTAGGGACGGAAAGCAACAAATGTTTTACGGTCCCGCTGCTGCACGATGCCCTCGGAAGAGAGGGGGATAGCGGCGGCTCCCACGCGCGAAATTGGAAAGGCGGCCTTCCTCGCAGGTGGGGCGGCTGTGCTGCCTGTGTGAGGAGGTAATCGGAAACCCCTCGGGAAACCCCTAGTGCAGCTGCCCCCACCCCAGTGACAGCAATCGCCATCACCACGGAACTATCGGGCGTCACCAAGCGGCGCTCACCGACCTGTGCACTGTACCAGACGGCAGCCTCTCCTCCACGAGGACCTTCAAGGTCATCTGCAGGTTTCGTCCACGGCTCGGTGGTTCCCGACACAGGCTCAACGACGGCGGCCTGCATCGCACCTGCCCTGCGGAGGAGTAAGCAGTGTCGCCTTCCGGCACAAGCGAGCTCCACTACAGCGGAGGTGGCAGGCCTCCACCTCGCCGTCGACCTGCTCACAGAGGAACCCCCGGAGACACCAACAGCCACCTTCTGCGACTCTAAGGCAGCTCTCAGCCTGCAGAGGCCGGAGAGGACGAGCCCGGGAGTCGCCGTCCTCTCAACTCAGCTAGCGGCATTCCAGGATGCAGGTTGCCCCGTGCCCGTGCAGTGGATTCCTGCCCACCTAGGCATCCCGGGCAACGAGGAGACTGATGCACTGGTCAAGAGTTCCCACCACGCTGACGTCCCCCTGAGCACGACAGTCACAGCGGGGGACTTCACCAGGCACCGGCTGCGGCGGCACCTCCGGGCTTCCCATTCCGACAAGCGTGTGTCCCTGGGCAATCCCTGGGCCACGCCCCGCGGCAACTCCCGTGCCGCAGCCTTGCACGGAGGGAGACCTCGCTCCTGCTGAGGGTCTGCTGCTACTGGGAAGCAGCAGGGCGCCACCGGCTTGAACTCACTGCCTCGCCCGCCTGTGCCTCCTGCCGTGAGCCAGAGACGCTGGAGCACCTCTTGCTGGCCTGCCCGGCGCACGACCAACCCCGTCGACCGCTCCTACAGGAGTTCCACCACCTCGGGCTTCCTACCGCTCGTCAGGACATCCTCTTCCCCCACCGAAACCACCTCACGGCCCTGCTAAGCCACTCTAACACCCCCAGCACACAAGGATGTGTGCTGGTTCCTTTCAGCGCAGGCCTTCCAGACCTGCCCAACCACTCGGCCTTTGACTGGCTGTCCGCACCAGGCTTGACACCAGCAGACAAAGCCCCTGCCCATGGATGGCGTAACCATGTTTCTGCCTGCCGATTTGCTTCGCTCCTGTCTGGCGACATCTACACCTTTTCTCTCCTATCTCCTTTTAGGTGCAAAGCGCCTTATGCGCTCGGGCTCTCGGCGTCTTCTGTCGTCGGCGTCACGCGTCACGGTTGTCGGCGTCTCCTGTCGTAGTCACGTTAGGCAAGCGCGTGCCGAGCCGCGTCCCGCATGCCGAGCGTCCCGCGTGCAGAGCACTCCCGCGTTCGTCATCTGCTTCCACAACTGTCCGCATTGCCGATCATCATTCCAGCGTAGAATTCCACTTCTCTGCTGTCGTCGTAATGGGGAGGCCGCGTTTGCAGGATTATGAGCCATTGCTTAAGGCAGCGAAACCTGGGCAGTATCCCAGGTTTCACGTTAGTGGAGCTGCATTTCGCTCAATGGGTCATTTGACACGCATAATTTTTTAAACCCCGTTGGTGACTGCAAAAAGGTATAAAAAAAACTTGGGTGACAAAAAGGATGTTACTCCACACCCTGAGCGTGGCTTCCATGACAGTTTTAGGCGTGTAATGATGTTCGTAATGATTCATTTATATATATATTCGAACCCGGATATATCGAAGCCATATATAACGAATTTTTCTCCCACTCTCCCCTCCCCGTTGGCGCTGAGCCGTGATCCCTCAAGGGCTGCAGAAGATAGCGCCAGCCTTTCCTTTTCTCATAACGAAACACTTAGTAGTAATTTAAAAGGGACTTAGCCTAGATGTGGCCCCCATACTCAAAACTGCCTGTACTGTGGCGCCACGACGAAATGGATGAGCGCAATTCGCACACTCTCCCTTTTTAACCGTCGCCGCCCCCCCCCCTCCCCCCGCCCCCCCGGACTGCCATGGGCAGTCCTTCGGGGCGCGTGCAAGCCTCTGCTCAGCCCGAAACTAATCGTTAATTATTGCCATTAAACACTGTCATACACAATGTAAACCAAATAACACTATCGTAGGCGATGTGAAGAAACCAAATAAAATAAACGGCTACACGCAGTAAATACGAACTTCGACGCACTGCGACCCCAATGACCAAAACGTGCTGCAGCATGCCGCCGCAACGAAATGGCCGAACGCAATTCCGACGACCTCCATGTCGGGTCACATCATGGTATCTTTACGACGAAGTTCCTGGCCCTCGTTTTCACGGGCACGCAACTCACGTTGGTCCCAGCGACCTGCGCCATGCGACGCATTGTGCTCTTCGGTAGGGCTAGCCTGACGTTCGTTTCGCAGCGCCACGTTCAGTATCCCACTGTCCACAGCATTATATTCCCGCACAAACCGCGTTGAGCGCACAGCGTGCCACTGTACGTACGTACGTAATATATATATATGCATGTTGCGGACAGCATTACGACTAGGAAAACACGCCTATGACACCGTAGCTAAGCGTCAAGCAAGGCAACGCTGGGCCGCACGTGCCCAAACCACGTGCTGACAGACCGGCGGCTCGTGCTCGTGAACCGAATGACTGGCACGCGACAGGTGGTGACGTACGAGAGAACAACGTTCGAAGAAGCGAAGCTCGAGGGATGTTTTAGGGGCGAAGCTCCTTAGGGTGTGGGTCTGTCCCTCCTCTATAGTATGTAGTAGTAGTAGGAGTCGTCGTCGTACTAGTAGTCGTCGTCGTCGTAGTAGGTAGGCACGTCTACTTTTATGAGAAAAAAAATTTCGAAAGTTGCGTCCGTAGCGGAATCGAACCAGGGACCCCTCGCTTCCAAACGCGCGGCGCTAACCACTACGCCAGGAAGCGCACATGGACACACGCGCCACGATGGCAATAAATACACAACATTAACGAAAGACTGCGCGTTTCTAACGCGTTTGTGCTAGCGCGTTACGGCCCGTGTAAGAAGCTGGTGTAAGACGCTGTGGCCTCTCCGCCTTACCCGCGTATTCATAAGCGCCGATGGCGTCGGCAAACGCGGTGCACGTTCCGGCATGTGTAAACGGCTGCGTAAGACGCTGTGGCCTCTCCCCCTTACTAGAGAGTACTGCACGTTTCTAACGCGTTTGTGCTAGATGTGGCCCCCATACTCAAAACTGCCTGTACTGTGGCGCCACGACGAAATGGATGAGCGCAATTCGCACACGCTCCCTTTTTAACCGTCGCCGCCCCCCCCCCCCCCCCCCCCGGACTGCCATGGGCAGTCCTTCGGGGCGCCTTAAGTGGGAGATGGTGCAATTTAGTGCGGCGAGACTGGGCGAATTACACGGAAGATTCACGGTTTACCGATGATTCCCTCCGGAGCTTCGCCCACTCATCATCATTCACCCCGTGGATATGCGGTGTTTTTGTTGAGTGGGGTGTCTATTGTCGTGCCTGGCGGTCTTCGGGACAAAGGATGCCTCATCGACAGACGTGCAGCTGTGGAGTGCTGTTCACGCTTCGTCGTGTCTCGAGGCCGGAGAGCGTCACCGCCAACTGGGACTAATGGACGAGCAACTAGACACCAGGGTGCAATGAGAAATCGGCCTCGTGCGTCGCTGAAACGGCAACGTCGCTGTTGGTGTGTTTCCATGAAGCACCAGCACCCGCGCAGACTACGACGGGGCTCGGCGGTAGCTTCTGCGAAGGCATGACTGACTAACTGGTCGTCACGGAGAGGCCACTAATTCTTGCAAGGGGCCAGCGTCAAGCATTTCCGTGGCAACAGCATCGCGTTGGGTTCCCAAGTCGCCAACCATTGCCTGATATGCAAGGCGGGGGGGGGGGGGGGGGGGTATCAAGCAACATTGGAGGCGGTGCCCGGCGGAACGGCACCACATGATGGGCCGGATTTTGCGAACTGTCGACGACTGTGATTGTCCGAGAACCACAGTGAAATCCCTCGACGAGTGAAAGGGGGAAGTGAACTGATAAGCGGTGCTTGAGTGATGTGTGCACGCGTAGAGATGTACACGCTCGGACATGCAAAGACGTTAGCATGTAGACAGCTCCAAGAATAATGGAGCCCTTCGTGTTAAAGATAATGGACATTGGTATATAAAACCCTGTTCCGATATATATATATATATATATATATATATATATATAGTCACGAGCTCCCCTAACAGGACAGAAAGAGCGCGAATAACCATGGGGATAGGTACTAGAGAAGGAAGACGACGTTCGGATGGCTGCCTTTGCACTGGTCGCGAAAAACGACAACCGTTTCGATTGATCTGCCCTCCATATCTGAATAAACGCTTCGCGCGTAACATTTGGTGTGGAGCTGTGTGGGATAACTCCCGACCGACAAAGGGGTCGTCGTCTGGACAACAGCCATCGACCGCCATCATGAATCATGCCTGGAGACAAAGATGGTCCCAGTGCTGCATCGGCAGGACCAACCCCGATTAAGCACTGCCGAGAGCTCGCGCATATATATATATATATATATATATATATATATATATATATATATTGCGCGTTGAGTGTCATGACCCGGAGATGAAGGCGGCGCCACGTCCTCTGCGTCAATGACAAATTACGAAAACTGTGCGAAACGAAATGGATGGAAAGCGAACGCTTTGGGTGCGCCGTACACAGCAGGAGTTCCTAGCGGCAGCGCTTAGAAAGCGCAGTACGCACCGTAGTCTGATTCCCTGACGAATCCCAAGCCACGTTCGAGCGCTGCTGTTTGCCAGGAGCAGCCTGTTTTGTGCGTGCACACTTTCGCACGGTGCACAGCATGGCGTGGGAATGGGTAGCGTTCGTAGGACGCGGGCATATGGCCGGCGACTCGTCAGCGCAGCCGGTCATCATTTATAACTCCTGCGCCAGACGAGTTAGTAGCATAGACTACGGCCCAATCTGTCCGAAATGATGCGTGAGTCTTCATTATATCTATTTCGTTATATCTATTTAGGATAAAGCATTGAGTCGTTAAAACGAGACCTTAAAAGCGTGGCTGTGTAGAGGAAGTTAAGGAGAATTAAGATCACTTCGTTGTATTCACCAGTTTGCTACAACCCGTTTTGTTATAGCTAGGTTTGACTACAGCTTAGCCGACATGCATTTGACCTATTGCCTAATGCAAGAACTAGCGAGCAGTGTGATTAGTGGTTGAGCCCATTGTTCGGTATGCTTGAGCGTTCTCGTATATGGCTCCCGTAAGAAGCCACTGTGACGACAGCAAATGTTCGCTTTTAGCGACCCTATAATTGCTTCGCTAATAAAGAAAATATTTGTCTCGATAGGCTACACTTTAGAAGCACTGGAGATAGCGCAAAACTAATTGTTGTTGTCTAGTACATGGGCTACAAAAAGAAATTTCATTATCAAATATTTGCGGCAGCGACATATTTGTGGGCACTTGGGAAAAATTTTACATACAAGCAAAAAGAAAAAAAAAAGCGCCCGAATATGTTCCGAATATGCATTTCACAGATAAATTTTGCAAGAACAAGTAACAACACACTGGGCGAACAACTGCTCTTTGGGCACACGACACACAAATAGATGAGCCTTTCCGATGCCCGTGTCACTCATTGCAGCCGTTCCTTTGCTCATTGAGGCAAACCTAGGCTGAGCGTTTCTTGCAGTAAATAGGTTTTTGACTACGCGCTTCAGATCAAGCAATTCTTGAAGTATCCCCTCTTTCAGGCATTCATGGCTTGGAGTTCATTTCTTTAAGGTG
This sequence comes from Dermacentor silvarum, assembly GCF_013339745.2. NCBI lineage: Eukaryota > Metazoa > Arthropoda > Arachnida > Ixodida > Ixodidae > Dermacentor > Dermacentor silvarum. The sequence goes on from NC_051158.1 coordinate 33,604,859, forward strand.
GCGGTCCCACTCCGGCGGCACGCGCCCCTCGTTTTCAGTACTTTTGGAGCAACCGTGGCGGCTCTTTTACTTAGGATATAAAGTGGTGGTATAGACCATAAAAAAGCTTAATTCTTGTAGATTTCAACTATATATAATATAAAGAAATTGATTGTTGCGATTTAGAAATAAGTGTTCAAGAACAAGCATGACATACATGGGTTTTGCGAACTGTGTCAGTTGTGACCATATTTAGAAGAAACTACTGCATTTACTGCAATGCGGCTTGCTCTGTAGCTTTAGGACATACTTATCTAATTCCTAGACGCAGAAAATAATTTTGAGTTTATACTTTTTGGATAATTTGCTTTTGAAGATTGCCAAATATCGCAAACTTCTGTTGTAAACAGCCCGGCAACTACACGCTCAAGGAAGCTAAATTTTGGATAGTTAGAGTTCAAGGAATTTACATATCGGACGCAAAATTTCATTCATGTAGCTTTATTAATTTTAAACCAGAGCTTCGTAGCTTTAGTACCTTCCCGCAAAAATGAGCAAAAGTAAAACCAGCATTCTAAATATTGCTTAATTTCGGCCGCATTATTAGGAAAACTAATAAAGGTACATGAATGAAATTTTGCGTCCTAGATGTAAATTCCTTGAACTCTAACTTATCCAAAATTTAGCTTCCTTGAGTGTGTAGTTGCTGGGATGTTTACAACAGAAGTTTGCGATATTTGGCAATCTTCAAAAAAATTATCCAAAAAGTAAAAACTCAAAATTATTTTGCTGCCTCTATAAATTAGATAAATATGTATTAAAGCTACAGAGCAAGCCGCAATGCAGTACGTCCGGCAGTTTCTTCTAAACATGGTCAAAATTGCGACACAGTTCGCAAAACTCATGTATCTCATGCTTGTTCTTGAACATTTATTTCTAAATCACAATAATCAATTTCTTTACATTATATATAGTTGGAATCTACAAGAATTAAGCTTTGTTATGGTATATCCTAAGTAGAAGAGCCGCCACGGTTTCTCTAAAAGTACTGAAAACGGGGCGCTCGTGCCGCCGGAGTGGGACCACCGCCTTAAACAGACAGTTTTCGTAATCTATGTTGCGGAGCCCCCCGCAACTGCTGGATCAGATCAATTCTTTATAGCTGGACGAAGTGCGTGCATTACTGTAGCTTTTTTAAGCATCGTGAAAAGTGCTCGGTCTAAATGTAGGACGTGCAAATTTGCCGTCCTACATTGCCGTCGGAAGTGTTCGAAAAAAAACTAAAAAAACCCCCAAAAAACACTGAGATTCAAAACCAAAACGTATTGACGGACACTGGCAGATTGATATTTAACTTTGTCGGCGATCCACGTAAAAAAATCGCGGCTGATCTGAAAAACAAAAAATCTGCATTAGTTGAGCAGGCGCTTGCGCGTAGCGACATTTGTGGCGGCCGTTGGCGATGCTGTATAGAGCGTAACAAATTGGCCGAGGTATGGCGAACTCATTTTCTTGTAGAGTTCACGCGTGCTTCTGTTCGTTATTTCTTGTTCCCTTGTATATTGTGCACGCTCCATTCTGCAACAAAATGCATGGCAATGCTTTTCGAAACTGCAGCTGGGGCCTTCACCTCACAACATATTTTCGCGTGCGGCCTATTCATCATGGTCGGTCTGCGTACAGCACTTAAATTCACTCTAGGCATGTTTGAGGGCACTAATGCAGCTGCGTGCAAGTTCCTGGCCACTCGGAACATTACCAGAATAGTTGGTTTCGCTTTCTTTATGAACCTCTTAAATCCCTGACAGCTAACCTCACGGAAGCAATTCAGCGCCATATTTCTCTATACGCTGAAGAACGTTCCCATTGATGGTTTTGCGTTTTAACAAATACTTAAAAGAGTTGGTCACTTGATTTTTGTTGATTAATAAGTTAGCATAATAATAAAATCGAGCTGCGCAACTGGACAGTCAACAGTAGTTGATTGCATTCGTGTAGCACACGCTTTTTTTTTTTTTTCAACGCTTGACACGAGTTAGCTCGGCTGACGCAAGGTAGCGGCAAGAAATATCCAGGTGAAGCCATCGTCCAACAGTGGACTCGACCAGGCGCATTATTAAGGAGGAAGGACGCTGTGCTCACCTGTCGCACCGTCCGTGGTTCAGGAACTGAGTTGCTCGCGCCACAAAGCCCGAGTTCCTCCGCGCTGTGTCGCACACGGCGAACCATTGCTCCATATAACAGACCGACTTAAATGAGTCCCAAACCGCGTGGCACAGGGTGCGGTTCTTGACTATGCCGGCGCTCAGACTGCAAATGAAGGTGAAAGGTGCAGGTCCAGACCATTGCAATAAGCAGATCTTTCGGATCGTCTCGCTTCGCCTTACCGCTTCGCCCACGACTGCGAGAGATTCGGACGGATAGACGCGAGCACCAATGCCAAGCTCGGTGATGCTTCGGTTGAGCCGCAGCGACTGGGAAAGAGCTGGATACCACTCGACCAATTTGCCCCGGCTGGATTGTAAGTTTACCTGAATGTGGAGCTTTCGGAGCGTAGATGTGGTTGCTATGTAATGAGTAACAAGCGAACAAATCGTGCTATCCCAGTGCTCAATTGTCAGGCTGAAAACATTCAAGTGAGATAAAGTGGGAAGCTGTTGGAACACTGGAAGGAAGTTGGGCTCATTGTAGAACGTCACATATGCCTTAAGTTCAGAGCAGCGCTTGCAATCAGAAAGCGCCAAAGTGGCTGTCCTGCAGGGAGCGTTGAAGGAAACTTTCTCTTCACTGCCGCTTAGTTCGAGTTCCCTGACGACACCAGCAAAGTGAGCATATTCCATCTCTTTCACGTAAATGGTCACCATCTTGAGGCTTCTGTGTTTTGGCAAAATGCGAAAGAATGATCCCCAGTGCTCCGCATTCCAAATGCCGAAACTCAGCGTCATATATTGCAGCGTGTTGTTTTGCGAAACCGCTTCAAGCCATGCGCCTATGTTACCAGCAATCCCTTTCATCAAATAGTCATGATGTGTTGAGGCAAGCGTTGAAAACTTAAAGTCTCTCAACACTTCGTTTTCTCTCAGCATCCGCCCTCCCAGCTCAACGCTTTCCGAATCCAAAATGAAGTTGTCGACTTCCAAACTCCAGATTACCCGATTCTTAAGCATACCTTCGAAAATACACTTCAGAGTGCCGTCGAAAAAGCTTGAACTACCGTATAACACCAAACGTTGCAGGGTAACGTTATTGGCAAGAAACTGAACGAAAGAAGTTGGGTCTCTCCTAATTGCAGCACCAACTATCGACAAATCTCGCAATGTGGTATTGGCTCTCAGCGCTGTAAAGAAGATCTGTGCTTGGCTTCTTTCTAAGTGTAAGGGCTTCGATAAATGAAGAACAGTCAATGTCGCTGTAGTTCGAATAAGTGTAGAAATGGCAGTTGAGGAGAGTGATGAATCACTGGACAGATCCCGGGATTCGAATTCTTCGAGGCATTTCAGAGACAAGAGAACATTGTAAACGCTTGCGCTGGCAACCCGCAAGGAATGTTCTACTGTCAAAGATTTTATCGAAGAATTGCCGTCGAGAACTTCGCAAAATACAGCTAATCGACATTTATCGCATTCTTCAGTGGATGCGTACACACACGGAATGTGCACGGACGCCACGCATCGATGAATCTTGAGCAGCCAATACAGTACTGCGGCCGCGCGGTGTAGATGGTATTCGTTGGCCGAACGAAAACATTTGTCAGGCACATACACCAGGCCAATTTGCCTCCCGGTTTCCGGCAACTCGCGCAGCTCCAGTTGAATCCAACAGAGAAATTCGTTCCACACGGAAAGGTTGGATACAATTTGGCATGTCGTGTCCTCGCTCGCCGTGCAAGGCATACGGTAGTCGATCAGCGTTCCCGTGAAGACGCCTTTTGCGCCGTCCAAGTCGACAACCAGGTTGCCCATTTCCTCGGCGTCATTAGTGTCCATTTAACCTGCACAAAAAGTTCGACGTGTGACATGAGAAGACGGTGGCCTTTCTAAGAGGAACAAAATAAATAGAGAGACATAAAGGTTGTTCATATAAAAAACGTGACTCTTTCAGTCCTGCATGTCTGTAACCGCCCACAAGATGTTTAGCGTATGGAGAGGGAAAGGTTCTGGCATATAAATGAAAAATAGACAGAAAAGAAAATCTGAGGACGGTTACGAGTGTGTAAACCGAATGTTTAACCGTTAGCCGCTGAGTCATAGGTAAGAATACTTTGATCAACATCATCGCCTCTATTTCTTTTATGTCTAGTGTTACGGCTCGGAGTAGCGTTTATATAGGCCAGGATGTATCCAGGCACAGGGATGAGTACATCCGGGAACAGGAGCGACAGGAAACACGGTTTATTTTAAATAACCACACTGGATCCAGAAACAGGAGCCCCCATCCATGTAGGAACAGTCTAAATGTCTGAGATCACATGTCCGAGCACACGCATCTCAGCACACGTCAGCACACCTCACCACAGCAAAGGTGCCCGCTTTTAACACAGTCGCCTACCCTAGGTGATAGGGAATCTGATGACTGCGTCTCGGCCAGTCATAGATGCCAAACAATTCGCAAAATCCCTACCATGACGTTGCCCGTTCTGCCCGACTCCGCCTCCACGGTTGCGCGGTCGCCCCCGCAGACGGCGCAACCACGTCGTAATTTTGGAACCTGAAGTCGACGCTGTTCCCAACGGCCTCCTAGACGTTGACCCTTTGCGTGGTATCTCCGCGACGGTCAGCTTGCAGCGACCCCGGAAGCCTGGCCTTCACGATTGCTACTGTGTCAGCTGAATCCGGTATTCGTTGTAACCTTGAAGGGAGCTTGTTTGCTGACGTGTCAACAACCGGCGCCAGGACTGCATCGTCGCCAGGGCGGGCGCTGATGAAAGGTGTTACAATTGGCGTGTGCAAATATGATGATCGAATGACCATGTCTAATCGAAACGCAGGGTGGATCACAAATTTGCTATGGGCGTCTGGGGTGCTTCCCGGTGTGACTGGCGCCTCGCACTGATTACGGGCCCTTTGAGTGTGTGCGTGACAAGAGGGGGGGGGGGGGGGGGGGGGGCGCCTTCCGTGAACTGTGCGAGTCAAGAGGAGACCCCTTTCCACAAACCAAACGGGACCCACGGGTTACCGCCAGTGGAGACAAACACGTGCAACATCGCGTAGGAGAGAGGGAGCAGCCGCCAATCACTGACCCAACTCAGCACATGTCGTGTGACGTTGGCGTGAGCAAAATCCCGCCTACGATTTCAGCGGGCCTACTTAAGCGGCCCCGCAATGTACATATTATTCTCTTCTTTTATTGCGATATCAATTATATGGACTCTCCGATCGGATTTCTGCCGTCGCTGTCGTCGTCGTGGGGTTCCGTCTAAAGTCCAAGGGATTTAAAAGCGTAGCCGCGCGCCGTATGCTGTGTGCGCGAGTAAAAGCGCGCGAGGGACGCCTGCCGTCACGGAGAGCAGACACACGGCGGAGAGCGAACGCGAAAGGACGTTGGGGAGGGGGGGGGGGGGGGGGGGGGGGGGGGGCTTTGTGCTCCGGAAACAACTGAGCATTTACAGGGGTGGAACTGATACAGGTTGTCTTGGAGGACTCCTGGGAGCAGGTAAATTGCTGTTTTCGAGCAGGCTGGGGGCAACTCAAATACCGTTACAGAAGCGACAGAGGGCGCATATCATGCTTTATTTTGCACTGGAGAAGCATGTATCATATCTTAAAACGTTGAACCTGATAAGATTGCTACAAAAAGAGGCTTTATCGCCTTGCACCATTTGTTTTGCATAAGGAACACTGGTGCGCTAGGCACTGAGCCGATTTTAATGAAATCTGTTGCATTTGTGAAAGAAAGTTAAATTCTAGTGACTGTTGGAAGCGGAATTTTGACTTTAAGACTGAATATTTTTAAAGGTCGAATTTTCAAAAATTGGAAAGTACGACGTTTACAAATTTGTAGCTCTGCACCACAACAGACATCGCAGTTCTGTAAACTGTACCAGATAAAACATCCAAAGCGGACAAACTTTATTTATGAATTTATATCTTACGTGAACTTGTTAAATTGTTTACAAGGATCTCGCAAAAGTCACACACATAATAACGGTATAATGCCGAGAAGTGTATTATACAAAATTTTTGTCTGCTTTAGATGCACAATTTATGGAATTGTGATATCGTTTTTCATGGCCGATTTAGAAAGTTGTAAACTACATAGTTGCGTTTTCTGAAAAGTTGCTATGTTCGACAGTTTTTGTAGAAAAATCTATGACCTGAATCAAAAATCTGCTTCCACCAGTCACTAGAGTTAAACTTTCTTTGTATGCAACAAATCTAATCAAATTTGGTGCAGTGGTTGGAGAGAAAAACGATTTCTCCTTTCCCATGTATTTAGATAAGAGTCCACGAGCTAAAAGCCTAATGTCGTAACTCTTAGACGCGCACTCCGCAAGCTGAGCCGCTACACCTGTTTATTCCACTTCGCGATCGCGACAAAGGCAAGTAATGAAAACGTGCGAGCATGGAGAAAAGGCTAAAGGCCTACCGCTCGCCTCCAACCGCTTCCGACGCCGTATAGCTGGATACACGTTAGCTGGTGCGCTCAAAACGACCCTTACACTTTCGCGAGTGTAAGCTTAGTTGCAGTTATACGAAATACCAGAATAGTATTTACTTTGGCCATTTTTCAGTCCTTGAGCGCTATCGGCGCACAATGATAGTCGCCGCCAACTTCACCAACCATCCCGTCTGAAAAATAGCTACAGCCAAATCGTAGCCAGAATTGGAGCTAGCCAGACAGAAGACGAGCTTGCGTAGTAACTGAAACCGAAACTATGCAAAGTGGCCTTATTTGTAGCAAAATTTCCTGTATGGCGCAGTGCGGCGCAGGGCTTTATTTTTTGCGCAATTGGCGGACGATGAAGCAGTATGGCGCAGGAAAATTCAAATGGAGCAGGAATTCCACCCGATTTAGCGACGCGGCGTAAGGGGATCTGGCGATTCAATCTCGCGCGCGAAAGGAGGAAAGTGGGAAGGCAGTGCGGGAGAGAGGGACTTTACTCTGCCAGCAACTGCGTATTTGTACTTTGGGCGGCTGCGAGCTGTCGCGCGCACCGTATCTTGAAAGCGATCTGCACACAGCTCCAACCTTTGTATGCGCTGTGCTTTCACCGCTCAGTTTCCGTGTAAGCGATAGACAGCGCGGACCTTCACTCACTGCGGCCACGCTTGCTCACGCCAGCGTTTTGCCAGCGGTTGTACAACTGCGGTCGCCAGGCACCCACTGGTTCAATGGGCACAAGCGTACCCCGGCCTGGCGTACGGCGTCCTTCAGGGGTGATACGCTTAGGAAAGAAGCCTGCGCCCGAAATTCCCGTCGAAACCCTCGTGAGCACAGAAATTCTATTCATGTTTGCTTGTGCGCGCTGATACTATGCTTGTTAATTCAGTTCGTAGGCGAATGTGTACAAGTTTATACAGCCGATAAAAGTACTATCCTTACTCCGTATAGCTCTCTACTAATTTGCTATCGCAATTGATGCTTCGCCTTTCGGACGAAAAGCGACTTATTTTCCTACTCCATTACCATTGAATAAATAATGCAAGTTTCGCACTAGAAATCGTCGCGCCCCTGCCTTGTCGCCATGGTCTCCCGGAAGCCTGCAGCCTGCCGACAACGCCACGCTACCCTGTAGTAATGCCGGTTTAGGTTCGAGTAACCGGCGTCTCAACAAGGGGCTGCCTCTTGGGAAGCACCTAGGAATGCCCATTGCCGTTTTGGGCCGTAACACTAGCAATGACGGCCTCGTGATCGCAGAACGGACTAGTTGAATGTTTACGTTGAATGTATTGCATGAAATCGTTGTTCTGGAAGCAGTGTTGCGAGGTTTGGCTATGTATAGCCAAGTTGGGCTACAGAAAAAAAAATGGCGTCGACTTGGACGAGTTGGCTATGTCGCTATATTTGGGCTACGGAAAATCTGCGACTCGGCTTTGTTTAGGCTATAAGTGGCGCCCTAATCAACGCTCCGGAGGGGCTCTGATCGAGTAGAAACAATACCCGAAGGCTGTGTTTTAGCTGGTTGAGCGGGCAGCGCGCCTGTGCGCGTGTGCGAAATCCCCCCTCCCCCTTTCCTTCCATTCTCTGCGCCGTTGTCTGATCCGGTGGCTTTGATCTTTGATGTACTTAAACCTACATCGCGCATCACCGTGACACACCCGATCCCCGGGCATCGGGATGAGTCTGGCAGTAGAGGGTTTTTCACAGTACACGATACTAACATCGCTATGCTCAGAGGGCAATAAAATAGGGCCGGGCGATCGTGGCGCCGACATGAAAGAAGCACGGGTAGATGACACGCTCCATGGCCATGGCTTCTTTGTTAACTATCGCGCCGGGCACAGCTTTCGACCTGCTTCACATTTCTCACGCTAAGCTTTACTGCCATTTTCCTTTTCCTGCGAGACCAGTTTTTGTTTGTGCTTACATTAGAGGTTCATTTCCATAGGTTGGACTTAGGATTAATCCTCTTTGGAGAGGAGAATCTAACCATGGTGAAGTGGGCGAAGTGTGCGAGAAAGTATGAAAAAGAATGGGAGCAAGACCCCTAGCCCTAAGTGGGTCCGAGTGCGTTTACTTATAGATGGTGTAACGTGACATGAAGGTACTTACTGTGCTATTATCGAAACATGTTTGCCACGATGCCGTCACTGCGCCACGTCACATGAACATCACCCAGTGTGTTAGCTTAGCAGGTGAGGTGTCGTCCTGCTGGCTCGAGGACGGGGGTTGCATTCCCGGCCACGACGGCCGCATTTCGATCGAAGCGAATTGTAGGAACGATCGTGTACTTAGATTTATGTGCACTTTAAAGAGCCCCAGGTAGTCAAAACTAATCTGGAGTCCCCTACTGCTTAATGCCTCCAATCATATCGTGTTTTTGGCACGTAAAACCCCAGTAATTATTATCATATCAGCATGGTTTACTTTCTGACATTAAACTGTTTTCACAGGATTACCCCTGTTATCAATTTCTCGTTTACCTTTGCTTTTTGTGAGCCGTCGCAGCTTTTGCCATTCGAGCGAATTACGTTCGGGACGTGCTAGTCGGCGCAAATGACTGCGCGCTTCTTACACTATAGTGCCGTTTTGCACAGCAACCAGTTTAACGCTTCGCTTACACCGATTGAGACAGCGAGTGGTATTTGTTGACTCACTTCTTTTTACCGAATGTTCTTGGCGTGCTAGAGACCTAAGATGGCGGCCAGGTTGATGTAAATGGAAACTATATAGAGTGTCCCAGGTAACCCAGGCAAGCTAATTACCAAGAAGATAGGACGATTAGGCAAATAACGCGAGATATCATAGCACGAAACCGTGGGCGCGTGACCGTCGCAGACCGCTGGACAGCTGCAGTTTTTCGACGCCGTAGGCAGATGTCACGTGAGAGGTCAATGATGCTGAACATTATTTTGCATTCACGCGAGCTAAAAAGCAGAGTTCGTATTTATTATTACTGTAATATATACTGTATATTTAGGTCAGTTACTCACAGGGGACCCTGATCATTATACAATCAGAGAATATGATCAGATTAATATGCAGGAGCCAAAGACAACGTTCAATAGCCTGGCAAGGGAACAAGAATTCAGGATCGCCAGTCAGGCTCTAGAGTCTGTAAAGGAGTACGTTTATCTAGGTCAATTACTCACAGGGGACCCTGATCGTGAGGAAACTTACAGAAGAATAAAATTGGGTTGGAGTACATACGGCAGGCATTACCAAATCCTGACTGGGAGCTTACCACTGTCGTTGAAAAGAAAAGGTTACATTCATTGCATTCTACCGGTGCTAACATATGGGGCAGAAACTTGGAGGTTAACAAAGAAGTTCGAGAACAAGTTAAGGACCGCACAAAGAGCGATGGAACGAAAAATCTTAGGCCTAAGGTTAAGAGACGGGAGGAGAGTGGTGTGGATCAGAGAACATACGGGGACAGCCGATATTCTAGTTGACATTAAGCGGAAGAAACGGAGCTGGGCAGGCCATGTAATGCGTAGGATGGATTACAGTTACAGAATGGATACCAAGAGTTACAGAATGGATACCAAGAGAAGGGAAGCGCAGTCGAGGACGGCAGAAAACTAGATGGGGTGATGAAGTTAGAAAATTTGCAGGCGCAAGTTGAAATCAGCTAGCGTAAGACAGGGGTAATTGGAGATCACACGGAAAGGCCTTCGTCCTGCAGTGGACATAAATAGGCTGATGATGATGATAACTAAAAATAATAACTTTGCACTATTTGTCATAAAATAATATCACTATGATTTCGCCCTCTGTAGCGATTCTCTGGAACTTGAGTGCTTCCGGGGCCAACCAAAAAGTTCCTTCTTCCATGCAAAAAGTTCTGTGTGCAAGCGTGATGTCCACCATCATGGCGGCAAGGACGTTTGGTCACAAATGGTTGTCCAAAAAAGGATTGCCGTAGTTGAATGTGAAAATTTATACACAAATAAAACTGAAAATAAAAATGGCTATATTTGGCTACGAAATATTTTTGCTCTCATTTGGGCTACAATTTCTCCACCTTTGGGCTACGCCGCCTCGTCTGACTTGACAACACTGTCTGGAAGACGAGGTCAATACAAGTTGCCCTAGATGTGGCGGCGCATCGCTGCGGGGTGGCAAAATGCGCCGTCAAGGGCTGCGTAATATCGTTTAGGAAGTCAGGGTTGAAATCGGCCTCAGGTGCAGATTTCAGCGGCGAGGAAGAGGAAATGCGTCGAGTTGTCTTTGTTTTGGATAACAAACATGCGTGAAGTAAAACCGGTGATAACAGAGGGGGTACGTGCAGGCGAGTCCAGATTAGCGAGCTTACGGGGAAACCGATTAACGAAGTGATAGAGAGAGCCAAGAAACACAATGGCGAAGAGGTACCTACTGGTGATAATGGACGCAGTGATAGACGAACTGCATAGGACTGGAAACAGGGCTCGCGAAGCAAATAGCCAAAGTGGTTACCGATCTGCGGAATGTTTCAAAGGAAGTAGAAATCGCAGGGTGCACAACGCCAAAGGTTGAAATGCACGGGCACGCAATTGAAATGGCAGTGTTCGCAATAAACAGGGAAACTTTGACGCTAACTAAGCGAATGAATTTAACGGTCATTGACATCAACCGAGAAGTGCACCGAGCAGGCCGCGAAGGCAGCTTTCCTGCGTGACGGCGCACATTTTAGCGATAGTGTAGCAACAACGGTTGGACGTCGATTCGCGGCACGGGCAGTATTGTAGCTCTTTCAGGTGGGTCCGACGCAATCGGGAAGCAAGATTAGTATTGAATGTATCGACACACCAGCAAAGGGCAGAATACGACCGCAAGGATTTAAGACGAATAAAGGATAGGAACAGAGATTGTAAAATTTATTACATAAAGATGCAGGGTTTATGCACACAAGCAGGAAAACTATCTGCAAATCCAAACGCAGCTGATTGACGAAGCTATTTGCGTGTACGCCTTTACCGCAACGCATTCACGAGACAATCAGCCACCTGTAATGAACAATTTTGTATGGGAGAGGTGCAACAGAATGACTGGGTCAAGGAAAGGCGCAGGCATGCTAATTAGTTGAGTTATGAGGTGCTAAGGTTAGAAGTATGTGCCATTTATGGATTAGCGGCACATTGGAAGACAAAAAGAGATGGCTTGGGGTAGATTAACGATGGACAGGCGGTGATAGCAGATATAAAAATAAAGAATTGATTGATTACATTAGACGTGATATAAACGAGTTCAAGAAATCGGACCAGGTGATATTATTTGCAGACACGAATGCGCACATGGAGAATTTAGCCAAATATACTGATTACAACGGTTCCCCAGTGCTGAATTTGTGCGATGAACAGAACTTAGTTAACAGGGAGAATCAGTTTCATGTACAGGTAACATGAAAACGCGGAAATGGGTAGTCATGCATCGATTACGCCTTTAGTCTCAGAAACGGTCTACGAACGACTAGACCAAATGATGCATGAAGCCCAGGTAGCAATCATAAACGTTTAACCTTAAAACTAACCAAAAACACGAACCAATAGTATCAGAATTTCTAAAAATTAATGAAAAGCAAAGAACACAAGAGGAGGAAATGCAGGCGTTTCCTACAACAGTCTGCGAATATAAAGTACTGTCACACGTTATGCAACAGGAGTTAAGACACGCAGGGCAAAAAAATTGGCGGCTCGGAAAGAGGAAATACGTTAACGCATGTTTCGTATCCTGCGTTATTATAACCCTGTTCGAGAATACCAATATTATTGCTTAAATAGCCTAAATACATTGTGGGCTCTCTCGCACCGCTATCGGCGCGCAAGCTCCGGTATGGCGTGCCACCGAACTACCACCGCGGGTTCGAGCAGCAGGAGCCGCCTTGCGTACAGGGCGCCCCGCCGGTAGCAGATAGGGGAAGGCGACACCGCACACGCCGTAATGTAGACCATAGGCGAAGCTTTCCGGTAAGAACAAGGAACAAACATTAACTGGGGTTCCTATACAAGTTTCAACAACAGGACAGAAACTGAACCTAATTGCGACACAAAACAAGACCAAATAGTCGCCGGTAGCCGATAACGGCGCACCAACGGAGAAAAAGAAATGTCACAGTTTCGCCCTAAGGGCGAAGCAATGAATGCGATAGCAACACAGCAATGTCTTGGTAGCAATATGAATTGTAGTAAACATGAGCTGATTAAGTAAGCAGGTGTGCTGCGGCGTAAGTAGACCGACATGAAGAGAGACTCGATGACCACGAGAAGGCGCGTGTAAAACGGTGGTGTTGATGAGAAGCGCTTCCCGTGGGCAGCGCGTGCGAAGGGACACACCTGTAGTACTGCCCTGCCGATCCGGGCAGTATTGCATGTGTAGCGTGCGTTGGAAAATGTGGACCCG
>NC_051158.1:33617921-33687330 GCF_013339745.2 Dermacentor silvarum
CCCCTATCCCGCGGTGCTCCACAGCCCAAACAGAGCAATCGGGTGAGCTCCCGGTCTGCTTAGGGACGGACAGCAACAAATGTTTTACGGTCCCGCTGCTGCACGATGCCCTCGGAAGAGAGGGGGAAAGCGGCGGCCCGCACGCGCGAAATTGGAAAGGCAGCCTTCCTCGTGCTGCCTGTATGAGGAGGTAATCGGAAACCCCTCGGCAAACACAGTGCAACTGCCCCCCACCCCAGTGACCTCCAATCGCCATCACCACGGAACTATCGGGCGTCACCAAGCGGCGCTCACCGACCTGTGCACTGCACCACACGACAGCCTCTCTCCTCCACGAGGACATTCAAGGCCATCTGCAGGTCTTCGTCCACGGCTCGGTGGTTCCCGACACAGGGTCAACGACGGCAGCCTGCATCGCACCTGCCCTGCGGAGGAGTAAGCAGTGTCGCCTTCCGGCACATGCGAGCTCCACTACAGCGGAGGTGGCAGGCCTCCACCTAGCCGTCGACCTACTCACGGAATAACACCCGGAGACACCAGCAGCCACCTTCTGCGACTCTAAGGCAGCTCTTCTGAGCCTGCAGTGGCCGCAGAGGGCGAGCCTGACAGTCGCCCTCCTCTCAACTCGGCTGGCGGCATTTCAGGATGCAGGTTGCCCCGGGGATTCCTGCCCACCTAGGCATCCCAGGCAACGGGGAGACTGATGCACTGGCCAAGAGTTCCCACCACGCTGACGTCCCCTTGAGCACGACAGTCGCAGCGGGGGACTTCACCAGGCACCGGCTGCGGCGGCACCTCCGGGCTTCCCATTCCGACAAACGTGTACCTGGGCAATACCTGGGCCACCCTTCGCGGCAACTACCGCAGCGCGGCCTTGCACGGAGGCAGACCTAGCTCCTGCTGAGGGTCTGCTGCTACTGGGAAGCAGCAGGGCGCCACCGGCTCACCACCTCGCCCGCCTGTGCCTCCTGCCGTGAGCCAGAGACGCTGGAGCACCTCTTGCTGGCCTGCCCGGCGCACCACAAACCCCGTCGACCGCTCCTACAGGAGTTCCACCACCTCGGGCTTCCTACCGCTCGTCAGGACATCCTTTTCCCCCACCGAAACCACCTCACGGCCCTGCTAAGCCACTCTAACACCCCCAGCACACAAGGATGTGTGCTGGTTCCTTTCAGCGCAGGCCTTCCAGACCTGCCTAACCACTCGGCCTTTGACTGGCTGTCCGCACCAGGCTTGACACCAGCAGACAAAGCTCCTACCCACGGATGGCGTAACCACGTTTCTGCCTGCCGATATGCTTCGCTCCTGTCTGGCGACATCTACACCTTTTCTCTCCGATCTCCTTTTAGGTGCAAAGCACCTTATGCGTTCGGGCTGTCGGCGTCTTCTGTCGTCGCCGTCACGTCACGGTTGTCGGCGTCTCCTGTCGTAGTCACAGTAAGCAAGCGCGTGCCGAGCGTCCCGCGTGCAGAGAACTCCCGCGTTCGTAATCTGCTTCCACAGCTGTCTGCATTGCCGATCATCATTCCAGCGTAGAATTCCACTTCTCTTCTGTCGTCGTAATGGGGGAGGGGGGGGGCGTTTACGGGGTTTTGAGCCACTGCTTAAAGCAGTATGAGCCCATTAGCGGTGCATCACTGCATGCTTCGCACCTTCCCAAGTTTCACGTTAGTGGAGCTGCATTTCACTCAATGGGTCATTTGGCACGCATAATTTTTTAAACCCCCTTGGTGACTACAAAAAGGTATAAAAAAAACTTGGGTGACAGAAAGGATGTTACTCCACACCCTGACAGTGGCTTCCATGACAAATTTTAGGCATGTAATGATGTTCGTAATGATTCATTTATATATATAGTCGAACCCGGATATATCGAAGCCTCATATAACGAATTTTTCTCCAACTCTCCCCTGCCCGTTGTTGCTGAGCCGTGCTCCCTCAAGGGCTGCAGAAGATAGCGCCAGCCTTTCCTTTTCTCATAACGAACCACTTAGTAGTAATTTGAAAGTGACTAATTTGAAACGTACTGTACTGTGGCGCCACGAGGAAACGGATTAGCGCAATTCTAACACTCTCCCTTTTTAAACGTCCCCCCACCGGTCTGACATGGGCAGTCCTTCGGGGCGCGTGCAAGCCTCTGCTCAGCCCGAAACTAGTCGTTAATTATTGCCATTAAAGACTGTCATGCACAATGTAAACCAAATAACACTGTCGTAGGCGATGTAAGGAAACCAAATAAAATAAACGGTTACACGCAGTAAATATGAACTTCGCCGCACTGCGACCCCAATCACCAAAACCTGCTACAGCATGGCGCCGCAACGAAATGGACGAACGCAATTCCGACGACCTCCATGTCCGGTCACATCATGGTATCGTTACGACGAAGTTGCTGGCCCTCGTTTTCACGGGCACGCTACTCGCTTTGGTCCCAGCGTGCTGCAACATGCGACGCATTGTGTTTTTCGGTTCGGCTAGCCTGACGTTCGTTTCGCCGCGCCACGTTCAGTATCCCGCTGTCCACAGCATTGTATTCCCGCACAGACCGCGTTCAGCGCACAGCGTGCTATATATATATATATATATATATATATATATATATATATATATATTGCGGACAGCATTACGACTACGAAAACAAGCCTACGACACCGCAGCTGTGTCCCAAAAAGCTGCCACACAAGCGTCAAGCAAGGCAACGCTGGGCCGCACGTGCCCACACGACGTGCTGACAGACCGGCGGCTCGTGCTCGTGAATCGAACGACTGGCACGCGACAAGTGGTGACGTATGAGAGACGTTCGAAGAAGCGAAGCTCGAGGGGTGTTTTTTGTTGAGTGTGGTGCCTATTGTTGTGCCTGGCGGTCCTTGGGGATGCCTCACCGACAGACGTGCAGCTGCGGAGTGATGTTCACGCTTCGTCGTTTCTCGAGGCCGGGGAGCGTCACCGTCACCTGGGACTAATGGACGAGCAATTAGACCGGAGGCTGCAATGAGAATCGGCCTCGTGCGTCGCTAAAACAGCAACGTCGCTGTTATTGTGCTTCCATGAAGCACCAGCACCCGCCCAGACTACGACGGGGCTCGGCGGTGCCTTCCGCGAAGGCCAGTCTCCTGACTGAAAAACTGACCGTCACGGAGAGGCCACTAATTCTTGCAAGGGGCCAGCGTCAAGCATTTCCGTGGGAACAGCATCGCGTTTGGTTCCCAAGTTGCCACCCATTGCCTGATATGCGGGGGGAAGGGGGGGATCAAGCAACATTGGAGGCGGGGCCCGGCGGAACGGCAACACATGATGGGCCGGATTTTGCGAACACTCGACGACTGTGGTTGTCCGAGAAGGACCACAGTGAAATCCCTCGACGAGTGAAAGGGGGAAGTGAACTGATAAGCGGGGCTTGAGTGTTGTGTGGACGCTTGAAGATGTAAACGCTCGGACATGCAAAGACGTGAGCATGTAGACAGCTCCAAGAATGGAGCCCTTCGTGTTAAATATCATGGACATTGGCATGTAAAACCCTGTTCCGATTATATATATTGTTACGCGTGAGGAAAACGAGGACCGGTGAACGTGCTTGCGGTCCCGGGTTGGAAAAGAGAAAGAGGACGACGCTGAGTGCATCAACCAGCCAGCCGCTCTTGCGCTCACCTTCGCGACCTAAAATAAACGGTCCCCTTCATCTGTAAGGTTTACAAACGGTCTCCTTTGCGCGTAACAAAGTGGTGGAGGTGCTGGGTAAGCGCTCACAACAACGGAACCGTCACTGCTGCAGCTTCGTCGAAGCCGTCGACTTGCCGGCCTCCCGCCATCTGCCGTGACCATCTTCGCCATGCCTGAAGAGGGAGCCGCTCCGAGGGCAGCGCCGAGCAGTCCGGTGCCGTACTACCGAGTTCCACCCACCTTCGGAGGAAAAGCGGGAGAAGATGCCGACGAGTGGCTCGTCCACTATAAACGAGTGAGCAAGTCCAACGGGTGGGATTCAACCGCTCAGCTCACCAATGTGGTGTTCTCCCTGACCGACACCGCACTCGTGTGGTACGAGAATCACGAGGAGGCGCTTACGACGTGGGAACTTTTTGTTGAAGAGCTCAAGGCCTGTTTTGGGGACTCAGTCGCCAAAAAGAAGCGTGCTGAGCAGACATTGTCGCAACGGGCGCAGCTACCAGGTGAGACATGCACCACGTATATAGAAGAAGTTTTAAAGCTGTGCAAGGTGGTCAGTGCTCGCATGTCAGAAGAAGATAAAGTCGGACATTTGCTGAAAGGAGTGGCTGAGGACGTATACAATTTTCTAATCGGTAAAGAAAGCCTAGGTTCTGTGTCCGACGTCATTCGGCATTGCAGAACTTTTGAAACGCTCAAGAAGCGTCGGATTACGCCAAAGTTTGGTCGGTTGGCAAACGTTACGACGGTTGCCAGTGTGGATACGAGCCCTTGCCTCGACCTTCCTTCGACGATCCGACAGATTGTCCGCGAGGAGCTTTCCCGCCGCGATGAGATGTCGCGTTCAACAGCTGACCACCATGTCATGTACACGTCGCGTGAGGGTATGAATGCACCACGTTCGGCCCCTTGGCATCCGATGGTTAGCACAGCGGCCGTAGAGTACAGCGCAGCCCCACAGTCTCGGATGACAACACGCTCTCCGACTCCACGCTATGACCGACGCGCACAGCGCACGCCTTCTCGACCCCCGATGTATCGTCATGACAGCCGCCATGAACCAACTGAATACACAAGAGAAAATGACAGTATTCGCTTCATCGACGAACAACCAAGGTTTCGACCTCCCCCGGTGTGTTACTCTTGCGGTGTCCCGGGTCATATATCGCGGTTTTGTAACCAGCGTATGAACACGTGGTATGGCCAGCCTTCAGAGTTTTCACGGCCCTCCGAACGGCCCCATGGTGTCCCGTGGCCAGCCCACGCATCGTCTGGCTACGAGTATTGGCCGCGCAGCTCCCGGAATCGCTCCCCAGCGTCTGACAGGAGTTTGACGCCCCCACCGCGTCCTCGTGCTTCCCGTTCTCCCTCACCGCTACGTCGCAACGCATCCCCTTCGTGACCGGAAAACTAGCTAGCGCGGCCGATGGAGGTGAGGTCGCTGGAGATGTGCTACTGACAGAAATACCTCCTGTGTTGATGCTTAAAAACAAAGTGCGCGTTTTTGTAGATAATGTGCCTGTGATGGCTCTGGTGGACACAGGCGCAACAATTTCGGTCATGAGTGTCTCTTTTAAAGATGTGTTAGGGCGAAAGGTGTTGTTTAAATGGGACGAATATTTAAAGTTCTGTGGAGTGAGTGGCGAGCCTTTGCGACCTATTGGTGTGTGTAGTGCTGACGTGTCTTTAGGAGGCCATGTTATTCCCACAGAGTTTGTAATTATTCCTCGGTCGACTCATGATGTGATCCTCGGCATGGATTTCTTGCGGGAGTGTGGTGCCACTGTCGACTGCCGCACAGGGAAGGTATTCGTAAGTGGTAAGATTCCGTCAGGACTCCTTGAGAACCCTGTAGATCGCGAAACTACATTGTGTGTTTGTGGTGATACGGTCGTACCTGCATCTACTACCGTTTGTGTTCCCGTTGCCTGTTGCGGCGCCAATTCCGACAGCTTCGATGCTACCGTAGAACCGCTGCACATTAACTGTGTGAAGAAGAATGTGTTGGTGCCACATTGTGTAGTGTCGATCAAAGGCGGACGCGCTGGCTTATGGACCGTAAACTGTTCTCAGGAGCCAGTTATACTACCAAACGGCTTGAAATTAGCCTTCGTCAGGGAACACGCGTCCTTATCAGTGGCTGAACTTACAGAAGTGCCGGAAGAACCTGATGGCCACAGTTCGGAAACGGCCCTTTTGGCGATGGTAAATAAATCGCTCAGCACAAGTGAACGCCGAACGTTAGTGGGTGTGCTTTCGAAGCACATTTCGGTATTCGACTTTGCGCAGAAGGACAAAATGCCTGCAATTCCCGCGTCTCGAACACGCCATACCATCAACACGGGTTCGGCAAATCCGATTAGACAAAAGCCATATCGCGTTTCACCATCAGAGCGTCAGATTATCAACGAACAAGTGCACGAAATGATGAAAAAGGGAGTCATACAAGAGTCAGCGAGTCCGTGGGCAGCTCCAGTGATTCTTGTTAAAAAGAAAGATGGATCTTGGAGATTTTGCGTCGACTATCGCCGGCTGAATGCTGTAACAAAAAAGGACGTGCACCCACTCCCACGTATTGATGGCGCAATAGACTGCCTTCATTCCGCCTCTTACTTTTCCTCAGTAGACTTACGATCCGGCTACTGGCAAATTCCGATGCATCCTGAGGACAAGGAAAAGACTGCTTTCGTAACCTCTGACGGGCTCTTCGAATTTAATGTGATGCCACTCGGACTACGCAACGCTCCGGCAACATTCGAGAGATTTATGGACAATATTCTGCGCGGTTTAAAGTGGAACATCTGCATGTGTTACCTCGACGACGTCGTCATCTTTGGCCGCACCTTCAACGAACACAACTCGCGTCTGAATATTGTCCTGAACTGCATCAGGAACGCTGGCCTAGTTTTAAACTCCAAGAAATGCCACTTTGGAGACCGCCAAACCCTTGTGCTTGGACATCTCGTCGATAAGGACGGCATCCGCCCTGATCCCCAGAAGACAGCAGCCGTTGAAGCGTTCAGTGCACCACGCTCTGTCAAGGAGCTCCGTAGTTTTCTGGGGCTTTGTTCCTATTTCCGCCGCTTTATTCCTAAATTCGCCGACGTCGCGTATCCGCTGACATGTCTGCTACGAAAGGATATCCCCTTTGAGTGGACTCCGGAGTGCGACTCTTCTTTTCGTCAGTTGAAGTTTCTGCTGACGTCACGGCCTGTTCTTCAACACTTCAATCCTTCAGCTCCGACGGAACTCCATACGGATGCCAGTGGCATAGGTATTGGTGCCGTCCTAGTTCAACGCCATGGTGACCGGGAACACGTGATCGCATATGCAAGTCGATCCTTAAGTAGGCCTGAGCAGAATTACACTGTCACGGAGCAAGAATGCCTCGCGGTAATATTTGCGGTTCAGCGGTTTCGCTCTTACCTGTATGGACGCCCCTTCACAGTTGTCACCGACCACCACTCATTGTGTTGGCTTGTAAATCTTCGTGACCCTTGTGGCCGCCTTGCGCGCTGGGCGCTCCGACTGCAAGAATACAGCTTCAGCGTCTCTTATAAGAGTGGTCGACGACACGCTGACGCGGACTGCCTCTCGCGTATGCCACTTAGCACTACGGACTGTGACGCCGACGACTTCGATCACCTTGTGGCTTCTCTGTCACCGCGTTTTCCAGACTTCGACTGTTTCAAAGCCGAGCAGCGAAAGGACGCTAAATTAACACCGCTCTTCACCGCTACGACTACCCCTACTAAAGCACACGATTTCTGCGTGCGTGATGGACTCCTGTACAAGAAGAACTTTTCCGGCACAGGCGCACGTTTTCTTCTAGTGGTGCCGGAGAGCCTTCGCATAGCGATCCTGAGTGCTATGCACGACGACCCTACGTCTGGCCATTTAGGTTCGGCGAGGACGCTCTACCGGATTCAGGAACGATTTTATTGGCCTGGAATGCGACAGTCTGTTGAAACGTATGTGGCCAGCTGCATGCAGTGTCAGCGCCACAAACGTCCATCTACTGGTCCAGCCGGTCTCCTGCAGCCGATCCCGCCCCCAAACACGCCTTTCCAACAAGTGGGCATTGACTTCGTGGGCCCTTTTCCGAAATCAGCCAAGGGAAATCGTTGGATAGTTGTTTGCGTCGACTACCTTACACGCTACTGCGAGACGGCGGCCGTGCCCTCCGCAACTGCCAATGACGTTTCAACATTCCTGCTGAAATATGTCATCCTGCGACATGGTCCGCCTCGCGTGATCATCAGCGACCGTGGACGACAATTCACAGCGGATGTCGTGGAGGAGCTGCTTCGTATGTGTGAATCCCACTTGCGTCACTCGACACCGTACCATCCACAAACGAATGGGCTTACGGAGCGCACCAACCGAACAATTGTAAACATGATATCTATGTATGTTTCATCCGACCAGAAGAACTGGGATGACGTACTGCCTTTTATCACGTACGCGTTCAACACCGCCAAACATGAGACCACCGGGTATAGCCCTTTCTTCCTGCTGTACGCACGGCCACCCCGGTACACAATCGACACTGTTTTCCCTTTCCACAGTCACGAAAATCCCACTATCGCCGAGACTCTCTGCCTTGCCGAAGAAGCTCGTCGTATTGCTCGTTTGCGCACTTTGGCATCGCAGGACAGATCAAAAGCACGCTACGACATTCGCCACCGTCCGGTAATCTATCGCCCGGGTGATTTAGTCTGGCTGTGGACTCCAGTACGGAAACGCGGGTTATGCCAAAAGCTTTTGGCCACCTACGATGGCCCGTTTGTGATTATTAACAGACTGACGGAAGTCACCTATAACATAGCTCGCCTCATGGCGAGTGGTAGAAGAGCTGCCAAGACCCAAGTGGTCCATGTCGCCCGCTTGAAACTCTTCCACTTCAAGACAAATGGATTGACTCGCCCGGCGGGCTTCGACTGCGACGGGAGGAATGTTACGCGTGAGGAAAACGAGGACCGGTGAACGTGCTTGCGGTCCCGGGTTGGAAAAGAGAAAGAGGACGACGCTGAGTGCATCAACCAGCCAGCCGCTCTTGCGCTCACCTTCGCGACCTAAAATAAACGGTCCCCTTCATCTGTAAGGTTTACAAACGGTCTCCTTTGCGCGTAACAATATATATATATATATATATATATATAGTCAAGAGCTCCCCTAACAGGACAGAAAGAGCGCGAATGACAAAAGGAACTCGGTAGTAGAGAAGGAAGATGACGTTCGGCTGGCTGCCTTTGCACTGGCCGCGAAAAACTGGCCGCGAAAAACGACAACCGTTTCGATTGATCTGCCCTCCATATCTGAATAAACGCTTCGCGCGTAACATTTGGTGGAGCTATGCGGGGTAACTCCCGACCGACAAAGGGGTCGTCCGGACAAAAGCCATCGACCGCCATCATGCATCATGCCGGGAGACAAAGATGTTCCCAGTGCTTCATCGGCAGGACCCGCCCCGATTCAGCACTATCGAGAGAATATATATATATATATATATATATATATATATATATATATATATATATATATATATATATACTTAAAGTACATTAATATTTCGCGCGTCGAGTGGCCAGACCCGGAGATAAAGGCGGCGCCACGTCCTCTGCATTAATGACAAATTACGAAAACAGTGCGAGACGAAACGGACGGGACGCGAACGCTTTGGGCGGGCCGTATACAGCAGCAGTTCCCAGCGGCCGCGCTTAGGCAGCGCAGTACGCACCATAACCTGATTCCCTGACGAATCCCAAGCCAAGATCGAGCGCTGCTGTTTGCCAGGAGCAGCGTGTTTTGTGCGTGCACACTTTCGCACGGTGCACAGCATGGGGCGGGAATGGGCAGCGTTCGTAGGACGCGGGCATACGGCCGGCGACTCGTCAGCGCAGCCGGTGATCATTTATAACTGCTGCGCCAGACGAGTTAGTAGCATAGACTACGACCCAATCTGTCCGAAATGATGCGTGAGTCTTCATTATGAAGGTTCGTTATATCCATTTAGGATGAACCATTGAGTCGTTAAGGCGAGACCTTAAAAGCGTGGCTGCGTAGAGGAATTTAAGGAGAATTAAGATCACTTCGTTGTATTCACCAGTTTGCTACAACCCGTTTTGTTATAACTAGGTTTGACTATAGCTTAGCCGACATGCAGTTGAGCTATTGCCTAATGCAAGAACTAGCTTTGTGGTTGAGCCCGTTGTTCGGCACGCTATGGTAGGTCAGCGTATAGCATTTAAAATTCATTCTAAGCATGTTTGAAGGCACTAATGCAGCTGCGTGCAAGTTCCTGGCCACTCAGAACATCACCATAATAGTCGGTTTCGCTTTCTTTATGAAGCGAAAAAATCCCTGACAGCTAACCTCACGGAAGCAATTTAGCGGCATATTTCTCTATTCGCTAAAGAACGTTGCCCGAAATTGATGGTTTTGAGTTGCAACAAATACTCAAGAGTTGGTCACTTGATTTTTGTTGATTAATAAATTAGCATAACAATAAAATAGACCTGCGCAACTGGACCGTCAACACCAGTTGGTTGCATTCGCGTAGCACACTTTTTTTTAACGCTTGACACAAATTAGCTCGGCTGACGCAAGCTAGCGGCAAGAAATGTCCAGGTGAAGCCATCGTCCAACAGTGGACTTGACCAGGCTGATTATTAAGGAGCAAGGTCACTGTGCTCACCTGTCGCACCGTCCGTGGTTCAGGAACTGAGCTGCTCGCGCCACAAAGCCCGAGTTCCTCCGCGCTGTGTCGTACACGGCGAACCATTCCTCCACATTATAAACCGACACAAAAGGGTCACAATCTGTGTGGCACAGCGTGCGGTTGTTGACTATGCCGACGCTCAGACGGCGAATGAAGCTGAGAAGTGCTAGTGCAGACCATTCCAATATGCAGATCTTTCGGATCGTCGCGCTTCGCCTTACCGCTTCGCCCACGACTGCGACATCTTCGGGGGGACTGCCACGAGCACCAATGCCAAGCTCGGTGATGCTTCCGTTGAGCCGCAGCGACCGGGAAAGAGCTGGAAACCACTCGACTAATCTGCCCGGAGAGCATCCGAATATCAACAGAATGTGGAGCTTTCGGAGCGTAGATGTGGTTGCTATGTAATGAGCAACAAGCGAACAAATCGTGCTATCCCAGTGCTCTATTGTCAGGCTCAATACATTCAAGTGGGATAAAGCAGGAAGCTGTTGGAACACTCGTAGGAAGTTGGGCTCACTGGTGATCGGATAATATGCCTCAAGTTCAGAGCAGCGCTTGCAATCAGAAAGCGCCAATGTGTCTATCACGCAGGGAGCTTTGAAGCAAACTTTCTCTTCACTGCCGCTTAGTTCGAGTTCCCTGACGACACCAGCCAAGTGAGCGTATTCCATCTCTCGCACGCAAATGGTCACCATCTTGAGGCTTCTGTGTTTTGGCAAAATGCGAAAGAGTGATCCCCAGTGCTCCGCATTCCAAATGCCGAAACTCAGCGTCATATATTGCAGGGTGTTGTTTTGCGAAACCGCTTCATGCCATGCGCCTATGTTGCCAGGAATCCCTAGGTCGCGAAAGTCTGTCATAAAATACTCGTCATGTGTTGAGGCACGCGTTGAAAACTTAAAGTATCTCAATACTTCGTTTTCTCTCAGCATCCGCGCTCCCAGCTCAACGCTTTCCGAATCCAAAATGTAGTTGTCGACTTCCAAACTCCTGATTGCCCCATTCTTAAGCATACCTTCGAAAATACACTTCAGAGTGCCGTCGAAAAAGCATGAACGACCGTCCAACACCAAACGTTGCAGGGTAGCGTTACCGGCAAGAAACTGAACGAAAGAAGTTGGGTCTCCTCTAATTGCAGCGCCACCTAGCGACAAATCTCGCAATGTGGTGTTGGCTCTCAGCGCTGTAAAGAAGATCTGTGCTTGGCTTCTTTCTAAGTGTAAGGTCTTCGATAAACGAAGAACAGTCAATGTTGCTGTAGTTGGAATAAGTGCACAAATGGCTGATGAAACGAGTGCATCACTCGAGGGATCACAGGATTCAAATTCTTCGAGGCATTTCAGAGACAAGAGAACATTGTAAAAGCTTGCGCTGTCAGCCCGCGAGGGACCTTCTACTATCAAAGATTTTATAGAAGAATTGCCGTAGAGAACTTTCCGAAATACAGCTATGCGACATTTATCCCATTCTTCAGTGGATGCGTACACGGGCATAATGTGCACGGACGCCACGCAACGGTGAGTCTTGAGCAGCCAATACAGTACTGCGGCCGCGCGATGTAGATGGTATTCGGTGGCGGAACGAAAACATTCGTCAGGCACATGCACCAGGCCAATTTGCCTCCCGGTTTCCGGCAACTCGCGGAGCTCCAGTTGAATCCAACAGAGAAACTCGTTCCACACGGAAAGGTTGGATACAATTTGGCATGTTGTGTCCTCGCTCGCCGTGCAAGGCGTACGGTAGTCGAGGAGCGTTCCAGTGAAGACGCCTCTTGCGCCGTCCAAGTCGACAACCAGGTTGCCGATTTCCTCGGCGTCATTAGTGTCCATTTGACCTGCACGAAAAAGTCCGACATCTGACATGAGTAGACGGTGGACTTTCTAACAGGAACAAAATAAACACAGAGACATAAAGGTTCTTGATATAGAAAACGTGACTCTTTCCGTCTTGTCTGTAACCGCCCACAAGATGTTTGGCCTGTCAAGCGGGAAAAGGTTCGGGGATATAAATGCAAAGTAGACAGAAAAAGAAAACTGAGGACGGTTACGAGTCTGTAACGCGAATGTTTAAGCGTTAGCCGCTGAGTCACAGGTAAGAATACTTTGTAGAAATGTTCAACTTCATCGCCTCTATTTATTTTATGTCTAGTGTTACAGCTCGGGGTAGCGTTTAGGCCAGGACATATCAAGGCACAGGTACGCCCGGGAGCAGGAGCGGCAGGAAACACGGTTTATTTTAATTATCCACACTGGCTCCATAAACAGGAGCCCCCATCCATGTAGGAGCAGTCTAAATGTCTGAGCTCACTACATGTCTGAGCACACGCATCTCAGCACACGTCAGCACACCTCACTGCAGCAAAGGTGTCCAGTTTTAACACAGTCGTATTCCCTTAGTGACTATAGTCGGGTACAACTTAAGAAGGCAGGAGAGGCCCCGCCCAGTTTACCGAAGCGCAGCAGCCGATTGCCTCCGCGACTAAAGAAATAGTCCCGCTGACGCGACTCGGCCCAGCTTGAAGCGCGGGCTGCCATGTTCTTCGTCGGCGTGGACAACGGCCGTCCGGCTCATGACGTCAGCTAGAGTGCGCGCCCATTGTTGGAGGCTCGTGTGCAGCCTAGAGCCCTGCACGGGCCTGATTTTTCGGCCCGTGCCCGGCCCGGGCTTGCTTTACGAGGCCCGAGCCCCCAGCCCGGGCCCGTAATACAAAGCCCGAGCCCGGCCCGGGCCCGGGCGTACATGACCGAGACCAGCCCGGGCCCGGCCCGGGCCCGTGGTTCCAAGCCCGGGCCCGACCCGGGCCCGTGTTACTGAGCGCGGGCCCGGCCCGGGCCCGGGCGTTCATTACTAAGCTTAGCTAGGGCCCGCGTGTGCATGACCAGGCCTGGCCTGTAAGAAAAAAAAATTCTTTTTTTTACTTACAGATTGTGCCGTATCTGTCAGCCTCACCTTCTAGAGGTTTAATAAGCTGCAGTATATAAGCAATAAATGGCCGAAATATTTGTTTCTCCCACGGGAACATCAGTAATCCGGCCCATTGCCTGTGCTACTATTTTTCTGGTGGTGCGCATGCACTTACCTTGATTTGTACGATATAGTTCTATGATGTCATTTAGCATGCAAATATACAGGGCGTTTCATTTTAGCTGAACCAAATTTTTAAAGATTGCCTGTGGCAGATAGCGCAATTATAATCCTTGATCTAAACTACTCGATGAGGTGGCCATTATTTCCACGAGAAATCAAAACGCCTAATTGAAGAATTAACATTATTATGCTAATTAACGTTTTAAATAAGTATTTTATGGCACATCTTTCAATCTACGAATTATAGCCGCCGAGTTCGCAAGGCATATCTACCTGGAAAGAATTCTCAGGACTAAACCAGTTTCGAGATAATTTTTAATGTGTCCGACGAAATCAATCGAATCAAATCAATTTATTGTTCAGTTTACATGCTGGACGGTCATTTTGGACTAAAACCTACATATGTAGCTTGATATATGTATCTGGGCACGCCATGTAATGCGTAGGATGGATAACCGGTGGACCATTAGGGTTACAGAATGGATACCTAGAGAAGTAAAGGGCAGTCGAGGTCGGCAGAAAACCAGATGGGATGATGAAGTTAGGAAATTTGCAGGCGCAAGTTGAAAACAGCTAGCGGAAGACAGGGGTAAGTGGAGATCACAGGAAGAGGCCTTCGTCCTGCAGAGGACATGAATAGGCTGATGATGATGATGACGATGTAGCTTGACATGACCCAAAAGACCAGGCAAACAGTGGGCACACATGCACAATAATTCACATATATTTCCAGCTATCGCTGGAATTCCTCATAGACGAAATAGCTATGAACGGAAAGACAAAGAATATTTGCGTCACGGCGAGCTAACAGAATTGGAAAAACTTTTAACATAATGCATTTTAAACAACACTACAATAACAATACTAGCTATACAAAACAACGCAACACCACCTATACAACATAGCATGAGACTGAATTTTACAAGATCAACATTTGCTAAGAAAACGAAACAGGATTTACATTATATACCCAGAACCATACACAAAGGCAGAATAATAATCACATCAGATACACTACAAGCGACCAAAGTGTCAGCTGAGTTCTTTCTTACTGAAATTACCGCCATTTTTGTATCTGTTCAAAGTGAATGGTAGGTAATGTATTAACGACTGAAGCTTATAGAGTGTTCTGAAGTATGGAATGGACCATATCTCAGGATTTCTTGTGTTCGCATTAATGCGACGACGCTCTAAGGATGCTAATTGTTTTATGTAGTTCCAAGCTAATTCTGACATTGATGGCCTAATTGAATATTTAACATAATTACGCGAATTACCTTTTTAATTAATTGTGTTACGGCACATCTTTCAATCTACGAATTATAGCCGCTGAGTTCGCAAGGCGTATCCACTTCGAACGAATTCTCAGGACTGAACCAGTTTCGATATACTAACTTTCAAAGTGTCCGACGAAATGCATGGGCGTTCCAGTTAACCTTTTGAGGAAAACGCTGTTTTATGCATTGAAGCACAAAAGTAACTGGCCTTAGCGCTAAAATAATGCCATAGTATTAAAACTGGTAATAGTGCGATCGCAAAAGCGGTAACATGGAAATGGTTTCAGGAGTGGTTCTTTGTATACTTTATTTTTCCTTACGCGGAAACAATGTTGGTTTTTGCGGAAAAGAAAAAAATATTAGCGTAGCTTGCACTGGCGGCGCAATGCTAGAGACCGCGGAGATGATGGGCACCTAGGTAGTCCTGGCTTCTGGGCTAGGCTAAGCACTACCAAGTCATCCCCAGCATTTCCCGGAATTGATTGATTATTGATTGATTATCGATTAGCTATTGATTGGCTATCTATTGTCTATTGCAAGATATTGGCCACGTATTTGGGATAGGTTAAGCACTACCAACTTATCCGAATTAATTGATTATTGATCAATTATCGATTAGCTATTGATTGGCTGTCGATTGGCTATCGTAAGGTATTGGCCACGTATTTGGGCTAGGCTAAAGTCATCCCCAGCATTTTCGGGAATTTATTGATTATTGATCGATTATCGACTAGCTATTGATTGGCTATCAATTTCATATCGATGTGCAATTAGTCCCCACCATTATTAGCTAGACTTAACCAGGCTCAGCTTCGCTAGTTCACAGGTGTATGTGCTATTGCGCTTGGACCCTTTCTGCACTGCTGCCAGGATCGGCCCACATTTTTGGATTCAGCGGACACATTAGGCCCGGCTGAAACAGCTCCGCTATTAAAAATGAGAACTTCATCTGTTTTACTATTTTCTTTGATAAGATACAGTCACATCTGATAAGATATACAGTCAAAAGAGCGGTGTGGATCTGAGAACAAACGGGGATAACCGATATTATTGTCACGTAGTTGTGACGGTAAAGAAAACAGTCGTAAAACTGTGTATGACGAAACTGGTTGTTTATTGGGCGAACCTGTGCCCACAAAAGCAAGCTACACTCAAAGCACAACGATAGCGGCGAACACAGTCAGCGATCGTCGAAAATCTGATCACCGGCAAAACGCGTCGGCTTTTATACCTGAGTCATCGAAGGTTCCAGAATAATTCCTGGTACGCGCGTGTCTTCCAGAAAGTTCTAGACAATTCGCGTCGCTCATACAATCAGATAACATAAGCGTTGGTGAAAACAGGTAACGGAAAGAAGCATCGATAACGTTCTAGAAACTTCCGATACAGGCGCGTCCTGCGCCGAGCGATAACGTTTAACATTTGTTAGCCGGTGGAAAGCGGCCATCGGCGAAAGATAAACATGTATACGTGTCAATACCCTCCCCTTAAAAAAACATCGTCCCGATGCTACAAACAAACGCGAAAGCGAAAACAAAACGACGCGTAATAAAGAAAGAAAATAACAAAGTAACAAAGTACCTATAAGCTCGTCAACGGGCGTAGAAAGGCTTAAGACGCACCACGTGGATGACTTCAGGTCGTGCCCGGCGCCGCTGTGATTGCGAAATGCCGTCTGGCACGACCTCATAGTCCAGTGCGCCAATACGTCGGATTATCTTATATGGTCCGAAATAGCGACGCAACAGTTTCTCGCTAAGTCCTCGTCGGCGTATCGGAGTCCAGACCCAAACACGGTCGCCGGGCTGGTACTCGACGTAGCGTCTTCGTAGATTGTAGTGTCGGCTGTCGGTCCTCTGCTGGTTCTTGATGCGCAGGCGGGCGAGCTGTCGACCTTCTTCGGCACGCTGCAAATAAGTGGCAACGTCGAGATTTTCTTCGTCAGCGACGTCTGGTAGCGTGGCGTCAAGCGTCGTTGCCGGGTTCCTTCCGTAGACCAGGTTGAACGGCGCCATGTGCGTCGTTTCTTGCACGGCCGTGTTGTATGCGAAGGTCACGTACGGAAGGATGGCATCCCACGTCTTGTGTTCGACGTCGACGTACATTGCCAGCATGTCGGCGATGGTCTTATTTAGGCGCTCGGTGAGGCCATTCGTCTGCGGGTGGTAGGCGGTGGTGCGGCGATGGCTTGTCTGGCTGTACCGCAGGATGGCTTGAGTTAGTTCTGCCGTGAAGGCCGTGCCTCTGTCGGTGATGAGGACTTCTCGGAAGCCTCATCACCGCCGTCGTCCGGAAGCCTCATCACCGCCGTCGTCCGCCGTCGTCCGTCGTCGTCCACCGCCGTGCCTCTGTCGGCGGTGGACGACGGAACTGCGGCGTTACGGGGCCCTGGCGCGAGCGCGGAGGGGGGCCTGGGCAACGGCGGCGTAGGTCAGCGCTTCCGGTTCGAGTTGCGGCGATTCGGGAAGTCCTAGCGATTGCAGGATTTCCTCCCGCACGATATCGGCGATGGAAGCAACTTGAGGCTGCGACGACGGTAGCAACTGCTGCAGCTCTTCGCGTACTATCGCCCTGATGGTGTCTCGTAGGTCGTGGGAGAGTCCTTGGACTTCGGCGTAATGTGGCGTCGAATGGCGATTGTATTGCCGGTTGCGCATGTCCAGTGCTTTCGCGATTGTCGTAGCCTCCGAGAGAAAGTCTTGGACTGTCGTTGGTGGATTCCGCACCAGTCCGGCGAATAGCTCCTGCTTAACTCCCCGCATGAGCAAGCGAACTTTCTTGTCTTCTGGCATAGCGGGGTCGGCGTGCCGGAATAATCGAGTCATTTCTTCAGTGTACATACCGATGCTCTCATTCGGGAGCTGTACACGGTTTTCCAACAAGGCTGCAGCTCTTTCTTTACGGACGACGCTCGTGAAGGTGTCCAGGAATGCGGCTCGGAAGAGGTCCCAGGTTGTTAGTGCACGCTCCCTATTCTCGAACCAGGTTCTGGCGCTGTCTTCAAGCGAGAAGTAAACATAGCGCAGCTTGTCGTCGCAGTCCCACTTGTTGAACGTAGCGACCCGGTCGTATGCCTCCAGCCAGCTTTCGGGGTCTTCACATGGCGAACCGCGGAAAGTCGGCGGCTCCCTGGGTTGTTGCATCACGATTGCAGACGTTGGCGCAGGGGCTGTCATGGTAGCTGCTGCCCAGGTCGTGACTTTTGTCCTCTTGGTCTTCTCGGGAAGAAGTCCGTACTCCGGGGGTTGGTTTTGTAGCCTGAGGCTAGCTCGATGCTCCGGGACAACGTTGGTACTCTCTTCGGGGTTCGGGCTTGGATCACGGCTTTTCGGGGGCGTCCGCTGCATGGACACAAAAACACCTCCACCAGATGTCACGTAGTTGTGACGGTAAAGAAAACAGTCGTAAAACTGTGTATGACGAAACTGGTTGTTTATTGGGCGAACCTGCGCCCACAAAAGCAAGCTACACTCAAAGCACAACGATAGCGGCGAACACAGTCGGCGATCGTCGAAAATCTGATCAGCGGCCAAACGCGTCGGCTTTTATACCTGAGTCATCGAAGGTTCCAGAATAATCCCTGGTACGCGCGTGTCTTCCAGAAAGTTCTAGACAATTCGCGTCGCTCATACAATCAGATAACATAAGCGTCGGTGAAAACAGGCAACGGAAAGAAGCATCGATAACGTTCTAGAAACTTCCGATACAGGCGCGTCCTGCGCCGAGCGATAACGTTTAACATTTGTTAGCCGGTGGAAAGCGGCCATCGGCGAAAGATAAACATGTATACGTGTCATTATAGTTGACATTAAGAGGGAAAAATGGAGCTGGGCAGGCCATGTAATGCGTAGGATGGATAACCGATGGACCATTAGAGCTACAGAATGGATACCAAGAGAAGGGAAGTGCAGTCCAGGACGGCAGAAAAGTAGGTGGGGTGATGAAGTTAGGAAATTCGCAGGCGCAAATTGGAATCAGCTAGCGCAAGACAGGGTTAATTGGAGATCGCAGGGAGAGGCCTTCGTTCTGCAGTGGACATAAATATAGGCTGATGATGATGATGACAGTGATCTTGCACGTGTCACTTCAGCTTGGCACAGAATACATTGAAACATGCAATGCATAACGGTCGCGTGTGTTCGAAGGCCTAATTAGGCCCTTCAATGAGCGGGCCCGAGTCTGGCCCGGGCCCGTGCAGTGCTCTAATGCATCCGCCTTTGAGGGGGCAAATGCCGCTGCCTTCTAAAGTTGTACCCGACTATAGACTAGGGAATCTGATAACTGTGTCTCGGCCAGTCGTAGTCGTCGAACCGTTCGCAAAATCCCTCCCATGACGTTGCACCGTTCCGCCGGACTCCACCCGTAAGGGTGCGCCACGGCAGCTCGATGAAACGCACGAGGTGCGGCCTGCCACGTCGCCCGAAACCGGTGTGAGGCGCCTAGTTCTCCGCGCCACCGCAGCGGCGCCACTGTACCTGGACAGGCGCGAGTATAGGAGCGTTCCTTTGGCGGCGTCCGCATGCTTCGCGTTTACATTATATTGAGACGAGAGATGTGGTTTCTGTTTTCAAAATACAAAATAAAAGCTCGAATCTGCCTGCAAGAATATCACTATACCCAGGAGTCGGTATTGGGCCGCTAATGTGCTCACTTAGGCCCGGACGGCGCACCTCTGCCGCTGGTTTCGAGCCTTACGACCATCGTCCAAGAGAACTGGCGAGTTCTTTATCGAGAGGCAGTACTGCTGATACAGTGGGCACTTTTGATGAGTGTGCTGATTTACTTGCCTCGCTTGACGCGCTTGTTTGTTGGTTTAAAAATATAAAAATATACGTTAAATGAAACTTCTTACGAATGCGTGCATAATGACATAGGTTTGTATAATAATAACCATTTTCTGCTAGATTTCTTTGGTTTCACCATTCTAGAAAAATGGAGAGAGGGAAATAACATTGATTAGCACCGAACTATTAGCAGGGGTAGATAGCAGTTTATAAGGGATCGTACATTCAGCCACATTACCGGCGTGCGGCATATTTATGTAAAGACGAAGCAGTGAAAAATGGCTGTTTAGGGTGAATAGAGCAATTGCAATGGTGAAAAAAAAAAAAAGATCGAGGGAGGCTGTGCCAATTGTTATTCTCCTTTATTTACACGATGTGAAGCCACGGAAAAGCGCCTCGTTCAACAGCTTTAAAATCGTACTACCTTCGGTGACGGAGGCTTGTAGGCGAGCTTTAACCGCTCCACAGTTGCATTCAGGTCCCCGGTCCAGTTCGCTAGTAGCGGCTGTGACAATTTGTTTAGAAACACCTTCGAACACACTAATTAAAGCCGTGTCCATCGGCTCCCAAATGCTTCCTTTGCCACCTGTTTCCTGTCGCTTTTTCAGCCATGGTTTACGGCGTTCTACGTCGCACGGAAACTCAGGGTACCGGATTAATGGTTCTTGCGTTAGTAGCACACTGCCACATGCACACAAGGACCTCGACACAGTTATACTACCACGTGTGCGGACGAAAGGCGTGCAAGCGAGACGCGAAATCTTGTCCGCAGCAGTAGCGCCACCCCTAAAAAAGCGGTGGCAAATGTCAACTGTCGCTTTACTGCTCCGCCCATACTTCGCCGCGCGACGTGGCGGCCGTCGAGCGGCCGTGGTCGCGCGATCGCTCCCGCATACGGCGCAATGTGGTAATTTTTCAACCTGGGCCGGTATTTTGTAGCGATGCCTTTCCGATGCTAATGCCTTTTCGCGCTTGGTCAGTGGCCAGAGCGACGGTCCGCTCACGTTATCAATGGGATCAGCCGTCCGTGAGCGGTGGATGATAAGACTAGTATAGAATAAAGCATAACGCATCGCTACGAAATACCGGCAATACCGGCCTGAAATCGACGCAGTTCCCGAGGGACTCCTCGACGTTGACCCCTTTCGCTGCATCTCCACGACGGTGAGCTTGCAGCGACCCGGGAAGCCTGGCCTTCACAGTTGCCACTGTGTCAGCAGAATCCGGTGGTCGTTGTAACCTTGAAGGGAGCTTGTTTGTTGACGCGTCAACAATCGGCGACAGGTCAGCAATCAGCGCCGAGATTGCATCATTGCCCGGGGAGGGGGGGGGAGGGGGGGGGGCTCTGATGAAGGATGTTCTACGATTGGCGTGTAACACCCTTTGCAAATAGGATGATCGAAAGACCATGCCTAATCGAAACGCAGGGTGGATCACAAATTTGCTATGGGTGTATGGGGTGGTTCCCAGTCTAGCTGGCACCCTGCAGTAATTACTGGCCCCTTTGTGTACGTGCGTGACAGGAGGGGGGGGGGGGGGCGCCCCGCCGTCCGTGAACTATGCGAGTCCAAGAGACCCCTTTCCACGAACCAAACGGGACCCACGCGTTGCCGCCAGCGGAGGCAAACACGTGCGACGTCGCCTAAGAGAGAGGGAGCAGCCGCCAATCACCGACCGAACTCAGTACATGTCGTGTGACGTTGGCGTGAGCAAAATCCCTCGTACGATTTCAGCGGGCCTATTTTTAAGCGGCCTCACAATGTATATTTGATTCTCTTATTTTTATTGTGATATGAATTATACGGACACTCCAAGCGGATTTCTGCCGTCGCTGTCGTCGTCTTCCTAAGGTTCCGTATAAAGTCCAAAGGCTTTAAAATCGTCGCCGCGCGCCGTATGCTGTATGTGCGAGTAAAAGCGCACGCGGTAGGCGCGCTTTCACCGAGAGGGAGCGCACGGCGGAGAGCAAACGGGACGGCTCTGTCGCGCGAAAGGACGTGGGGGGATGGAAGCGAGTGAGGGGGGAGGGTGCGCCGTTGTGCCCCGGAAGAAACTGCGCATTTAGCGACCCGGCGCAATGGGATCTGGCGATCGTGCGCGATCCCATTCAATATCGTGCGCGAAAGGAGGAAAGTGGGAAGGAATTGTGGTTGGGAGGGGTGTGGCTTATACTCTGCCAGCAAAAGCGCACTTGTACTTCGCGCGGCTGCGAGCGGTCGCGCGCAAGGAATTTTGAAAGCGATCTGCACACAGTTCCAACCTTTGTATGCGCTGTGCTTTCGCCGCTCAGTTTCCATGTAAGCGATACATCGCACGAACCTTTTCTCACTGCTGCTGCCGCGCTTGCTGAAACCACCGTTTTGACAGCGGTTGTCTAAGGTCGCCGGGCACCCACTGGTTCAAATGGCCACAAGCGTACCTCGCTCGGCCTGGCGTTCGGCTTCCTTCAGGGGTGATACGCTTAGGAAAGAAGCCTGCACCCGAAATTCCCGTCGAAACCCTCGTGAGCACAGAAATTCCATAGACTTCAGACTCTGCCCAGGCGGCGCTGAGGAAAAACCCGCCACCAGCGCCCCCATCGCAGCCTTGGCGCAAACTGAGTAGTGCAAAGAGAGCTGTCCGCCAGCGAAACTGCACAGGCCACAATGGACCCCCCTCTTTCGGTTGTGTTGAGGCACGGTTTCCTAAAAATCAAGGACCTGGAAAGCTTCTTCCGCCCATCCACGCTTCGGAAAGGGGGCAGAGCGAAGTACGTGTACAATGTAACAGAAGTTTCAGGTGTTATTTCGGCGCGCTCGAACTTGTACGACGTCGAGGCAAGCACTCCGACGTCCGTTCTCTAGCGCCTAAATGTGTTAAATTTGGGTACGTACATAATGTCAAAGCAATGAAGTACATATACGATTAATACCTCTGTCACACGAGCACGCAAAAACTCTTTCACACAAGCGGTCTTTTACTAAGCTGAAAGACTTTTGAATGAATAGGTGTTGCGCAGTAGACACACGGCGCCAACGATCTCCTTTTAGTGTTTCCTTCTGGACGCACTACCGAAAGCGTGGCGCTAGCGTTCGAAACAATATCGGCCAAAAAAACTTATTTATCTCAAAATATGAAGCGAAAGCTTATTGTTTACACGTTTTTCAATTAAATTTAACATAACAAACGTTAATATAAAGATTCATTATAGCAGTTTAAAGAGCGTCATCACGCGACATCCCCAGCCCGTTCGCCCTGCTTACGAGAGTACAGAAGAAAATGAGCATTACTGGGTTTACTACACCTTCTGCGATACACAAAATTATTTTTATGATGAGCCTAGGCGACAGAAAATTACGCATTCGATTATTTTGTTTAATATATGATAATTGCTCGTGCCCACTGGTTCCGAGGCTACTCCTTTTCGGCCGTAAAGGAGATCGGCGAACTCGTCTTCCAGAAAAGACCGCTTCTGAAAAAGAGATCGCTCCCTGCCGTGTGTCTGCGGGTGAAACTCTTTTTCGGGAGAAGTCTTTTTGCTCAAAAGGCTTTCGAGTGCCCGTGTGACAGGGGTATTAGTCAGCTATGTAGCTTACGGTCAGTGTCAGGGGCGAATGGGCCTGGCGACCTTCGCCTTTTCACTTGCGTTGTCGCTTCAGCTCTCGCTTGCTGGGCGTTCGAGCGTGTTATCGCGCATCTTCGAATGTTTTCTTCACGGTTGTCTTCCGTTTGTATTTACTGCAAATAGAGATACGTGCGTGTCCGCGTTCGCGGTGTACAACCGAAGGCAAAACAAACCTAAAGGTGGTCGCGAACGATATTTTGGGATTTATTTGTTTGAACACGCGTTAGCATTCGCTAGTTGTTGCACGCGCTAAACTGATGGCTATCTGGTTTCAAATCTCTCAAAGGGTGACCGCTTGTTATTCGATTGTTTATCGCTCACTGCGGTGCGATTACATCTGTTCCCGGGCAGGCGCGTATATACACAAACGATGCTGCCGTTTTTGCGTTTCCTTTTTTGGAGACCACAAAAGCTCTATCGCACCTTGTTGGCGATAAGACGAAGACTTGTTTCGGTTTTCGGACGCGCACACAAACACTTTTCAGTGCGCTTATGTTCTTAATAATGAATAAACATTGTGCATTTTACAACACAAACGATTTTCTCGTCACTTTACGGTCACTCTAAAAAAATTGCGACCATTTTTTTTTCGAAATTGGTTCTTTCGAAGAATTTAAATCAGCAATTAAAGAAATCGACCCTGGGGGGTCGCACTTGGCAAAAAAAAAAAAATCGACCCTCAAAGGGTTAAGCATTTTATCGTAATGTTTAATGTCGTAATTATTTACAGAGAGTAAATTCTTCCAACGCCCTTTTCGGGCAGCAAACAGAAAAGGTTTTTCAAGGCAGCAAACAGCCTGCGAACATAACGAAACTAAGCTTCCTACAGTGCCTGCGCGAAGCATCTTTCTGTCTCGCGGGAGCTACAGCACCGCTCAGTACCCTTGAATTATTAGCAGACGCTTCAAACAACACACGCGCACAAATGAATGTAAATAAACGCGACATTTATTTCTACACACGTGCGTTACTTCGCAACTACTCATCCAGTGCTCCCACAGCAACTTTATTGCTCAGATTAAAAAAAAAAAAAAAAAACACTGTCAAGAGGGCTCAGTGCATTGCGAAACGTGCTCGTTGTATCGGAAAAGCCGAAACAAGAAATGAGCTCGCGATACCACAATGCCCTAGAACACGATTTTGAATTCATAAAGGAACCAAAATGTTTGGTTAAACTGACCTGCCAAATCTCTCCGTTCCACTTGCTGAGTCAAGTAGAGGCGGACGTGTGTAAACAGGTAGAAATATCGATGGCACATACGCAGGATGGTTCACAACTTTGTTTATTATGTTGCCAACGAAGGGGCGGCTGCAGATTCTTGAGTTCTCGCTTGGTTGCCATAGTCCCCCGTCAGGGCTACGCAACACAATTACAGCAGAACAACATTATCCCACTTTCTCATGTGAGCGGCTGTGTTGTGGAGAATGCGAGTAATTCGCTTACCCAACACGTTGAGCGGCCCGTATCCAGCGCTCTCGCCTTTCTACTTCATACGACCGCGACGGAAATCGGTAAAACTGAACGTTGTTGTTCAGTCCTTCACGTTCATGGCAATTTACAACGCAACAGTAGCGTCGATTGCGGCGTTTCTTCGTAGCGCGCGGAGCTGTCGCGGTTGCCGTCGTGCTCGCCATCGTTCTGACGAGTGAGCCAACAAGAACTTTATGGCAGTTCGGCGGCGCGTCCGACTAGCGGAGAAATTCATAGCTCTCATTCTGGGTGTTAAATGCGCAAAACATTCGCAATATGAACCAAAATTAAGTTAAATCTTTGTTTCGCACTCGCTAGCTGCTTAGGCAACTTAGCAAGGGAGTCGGACTTTGCACTACCATGGCCTCCGAGATGGCGGCGCGCGCGCGTTTCTCTCCGGCCGTCCCAATCGCCACGCTCCCCCGCAAAAATACAAACATCGCGTCGCGCGCCCGGCTTCCGCGAGATGGCACAATCACTTGGACCGCTGTCACTGGCGAGGGGCGAGGAGGTCGCGCGCCGGCGGCAGATTACAAAGAGTGGCGGTACTTTCCTACATCAAGGGGTTTTAGACCGCGGCAGAAAGCAGAGCGCGCGGTATTACTGCGTGCGCATTTTTTTTTTTTTTTTTTTGTCTGCGTACGAGCAAGCATTGCCGCCAGGATCTTCTGGATGCACTGAAGGCAAGTATTTTTTTTTCTGTTACTGCATTTATTTTGGTCCAATTTACGGAGAAAAGCACGGCAACTGCTGAATTTTCCTGATATAAATTATTGTAAGGAGGTATCAATTCGTCTGTGGTAGTGTTACATTTTTTTCATTACGGTCCGTTTTGTCTCGGCGCGAAATACTTCGATTTGAGAAATATACAGGGGCGTTCTAGCATTCATCCTTTCTGGAGACGTGTATGGGTGAGAGAGAGAGAGAGAAACGTTTATTAGTGAAACAGTGTCCCGAGCGAGGCCCGGTATCACCCTGAGGTGGGAAGGTTCCTTAGTCCAGGAACCCTCTGGCTTCGGCTGCCCTCTTGGCCCTGGCGACGAGTTGTCGTTGGTCTTCCAGGTCCCCGAGGGCGAGTTGGCCTCCCACGTTTCGAATAAGTGGTCTTCGTTTGCTTGTGGTGCTCGGTTAGCGTCCATTTGCGGCTGCATTTCGCTATCTTCATGCCACGGGCATTCCAAGAGCAAGTGTTCCAGGGTGTCGGGAACGTTGCAGAGTGGGCAGAGGTAGCTGTGGAGCGTCGGGTACAGGCGGTGCATTATAGTTCCGTGAGTGTAGGTATTACTTTGTAGGCGTCTGAGGACCACGCTTTCTTCTTTGCCGAGGTTTGGGTGCGGTGGAGGGTACACGCGGCGCTCGAGCCTGTAGTGTTGCAATATCGCCGAATAGTTGTTGGGTACGGCTTCCACCTCTTCCGCCGCCGGTTGGAGGGCGTGTGGGGCGAGGGGAGCCCGGCTGACGTGCTCGCGGGCAGCGGCGTGGGCCGCTTCGTTCCCCTCTAGTCCCTCGTGTCCGTGTACCCACGTTACGCAGGTGTACGGGAGTGGAGTGCTACGTCGTTGTAGTAACTTGAGTGCATCAGCCAAGATGCGGCCCCTCGAGAAATTTCTACAGGCGGCCTGAGAGTCGGTGAAAATGACTGCTGCGTCTGTGCATGTGGTGGTGGCGAGAGCGATTGCCGCTTCTTCCGCCGTTTCCGGGTTGCGTGCCTTGACGGTTGCCGATGCTAACTCGCGGCCTCGGGAGTCAACGACGCTGAGAGCGTACGCGTTTCGATGCGGATACTTGGCCGCGTCGGTGTAGCGGGCGTCTGGGTCTTGCTTGAATCTTCGTTTGAGCGCGTTGGCTCTAGCTTGCCTTCTACTATTGTGGTATATGGGATGCATGTTGCGCGGGATGGGTGCAATGCAGAGGGACTCTCGAACGTCCGATGGGATTCGTTCTTTCTTATCCGTGTCTGCGACGTACGTCTCACTGTAGTTCAGGTGTCGGAGTACTGATCTCCCGGTGGGTGTAAGCTTGAGTCGTTCCAGTTGGCTGTTCTTGTGCGCTTCAGCGAGCTCTTGCCACGTGTTGTGGACGCCCATCTTAAGGAGACGTGTAGTAGACGCCATGGGGGGGAGTCCCAGGGCGACTTTGATTGCCTTCCTTATCATGATGTTGATCTTTTCGATCTCTGCGTTCTTTAAAGCCAGGTGTGGCACGCTGCGTAAAGGCAAGAAATTATACAACGTCGAATACATGTACGCCCTTCAAGAAATAAGCGGCGAAGTTTTAGCGCGGTGTCAATCGCAACTGAAGCGAGTCGCGTACGAAGTTGAACTTAGGTAAGGTTTCCACGCTGCTAGGTTCAGACGCACAAAGGTGAGGAAATGTTTGCTATAAATGAATTCACAGCATCCATAAGCAGACATCATGCGTACGAAACTACTCAAGCGCACGACGGTACGCGCCGCGACGGCAGCGGTCTTTCAGCATGCCGCGATGTACCAACTGCTCGAGCGCACGATCGTACGCGCCAAAACGGCAGCGGTCTTTCAGCATGCCGCGAAACGGCGGGCCTCCTGCAATCTTTGTTGACTGCATGCCTGTAGACAATTAGTTATGCCTGCTCTGTAATAGCGGCCATCTGTCCCTTCAGCAACTGATGAATAACTGATGCAATGCATATGAGCTCGCAGTAACGCACGTGCGAATCGCGCTGCAGCGCGAGCTCGTGCGCTGCTCGCTTGATGTACCTTTTAATGACAGCGCTCGAACATCGATGTGGTGTAATCAATACTGGCTTACTTGCGCTACGTGCTGGCTTGAGGTCAAGGATGAGCACATTTAACTCTCAAACCTGTGCTACTCGTAGTGGGGTAGCGAAGTTATCTAGCGCGCCCGACGCTCCGCTTCGTGAGGCCTTGAAAGAAAACGGTAGAATCTGATGTTGGGGTTCAGGCCTTCTTGCTTGTGGCAGCTCACGACGAGCAGTAACGACGGTGACGCTTTTTCGAGGGTGATCGAGCTGGGTCTCTCCGGATCGGCGTCGCCGATTCCTTCCGCTTCCAGGATTACGTCCCACGGCGCACGGAGAGCCCGGTTTCGTTAAACTAGGCTGCGTCCAGCTCGAAGCGTGGTCTGTGAGAAGTGACCAGCCTTTTCGCACTCGCAACAGGGCAGAAAAAAGTGCGAATCGACGTGAAACTCGAGCTAGAAATGCGCTTCGCCACAGCCAGGGCTCAATACTACCTAAGCTGGTACTACCCAGATAACTTTTCTCGTCGCCACCAGGCGCCGCTACTGTACCTTAAACTCCAGCGCAAGACGACCACGGCGCGCCACTAAACTACCACCACGGGTCGAACAGCAAGAGCCGTCTTGCATACAGGGCGCCCTGCCCCGCCGGTACCAGCTAAGGGTAGGCGACACCGCACACGCAGCAATGGAGACCATAGGCGTTACTCTCCGGTAAGAACAAAAACGCGGGAAAATTTGCATTCGGTCGTGCAAAGCTTAGGCACAGCGAAACTGTCGATCCTAAAGTTTTACTGGCTGCTACTGCTAGGTATTAACAAGGTTGCTGCTAGGTCTTGGTTTAACTTAACAGCGCATGTAGGAAGGTATCCTCGATCGATCATTTTCGGAGGTGCCTTACCTTTCGCGACATTTCGCGTAAATAGCGCTGGACGCGTCGGCGCCTACGAGCGACAGCGTTCCTGGCATGCCACAAACGCAGGCAGGCTAACAGAGGTTGGCACAGTGCCAAGAACGCTGTTGCTTGACGACGCCAACCGCGTTGGAGGCTAGCCACTCGATATCAATCGGCCAGCTTCGCTGAATCTTGAGCTTTGCGCGGCCTAGTGCAAGCTTTCGCCTTTTTTTTTTCTCCTGGCTCAGCGCGCCACGGAGACAAAGACGGTAGTCGGGAAGGGAGAAGCTGGCGAGGAGGATACCGCGTGCGTCTGGTTACTATGACTACGGCGCGGCAGTTTCTTGATACGAACCACAAACTACGGCTGGCTTAAACAGCTTCGCTGTTAAAAGTGCCTATAATATAAGTATATTCTAGGCACTGTAGTTTAACAGGACAGAATCTGAACCTAACTGCTACACAACACAAGACCAAATTGTTCGCCGGTAGCCGCTAACGGCGCACCGCACCGGAGAAAAAAGTGGAGAACGCTTAAGCTTCGCCTTTAAGAGTAGAACGCGATAGTGTTATCGGGACCCGTTCGCATACGGCATGTAGGCTTCATTTACTGCAACATTGAACGTGGGAAAGCCAGCTTACAAAGACCAAGCTTACACCGATCCCCTTAAAGTCGGCTTCACCTTTAAACAGAAATGCATTGCTGGAAAGACGTTTTTCCAGGGGCAATCTATGTGGTCTTATATTAAAATGTGAAGGCCCTAGAGCCTTTTTTATTATTTATGGATTGTTTGCTATTGTCCCGACGCGCGCAGGTCTGGTAGAAATGCTGGAAAAGGGGTTTCTGTTTAGT
Organism: Dermacentor silvarum; assembly: GCF_013339745.2. Classification (NCBI taxonomy): domain Eukaryota; kingdom Metazoa; phylum Arthropoda; class Arachnida; order Ixodida; family Ixodidae; genus Dermacentor; species Dermacentor silvarum. Next base: position 33,647,019 of record NC_051158.1, read on the forward strand.
TTCCTCGTAGCAGAATTAGGTTTTCTCGTAAATTCAAATTACAATCCGCCGCCGATTGGTAAACAATCCGACGGCGAATCCGACGCCGAATGGTAAAGTCGTACTTCAACATTCTTCTGACGGATTTCACTGTGAGAAATTCAATTTTTTGTTCACCAAAAACCTTGCACCACGTGGAGGGCCTGCGGATGGGGTTGGTTGGGGATGATTTTCTCCGCCACCCGCATCGCACGCCGACGCCGGTTGCCGAAGCCGGATTTTCTGCGACACTGGGCCCTTACCGCTATCGCGTTAAGGACAAATAACCCAGTCTAGAGAGACCGCCTATTGGTCGGCCAGTGCGTAAAAAATGAAAAGAGAAAAAGAAAGGGAAGAACAGACATGGGGAAGCCGCTGCCTCGTGATATGGAGACGACGGAAGAGCGCGCGCACCAGCCGAGGCCGGGAACCAAACAAGATGAAGTAACCATCGGCTGGCAACAACGGACAAAGGGGCCTTCGCCGGCATAGGGATCGCGTATGCACTCTCCAACTAAAGGGGCTTTATCTCCAACGCCTATGTGGCCCCCCGTCTTGCGCGCGAGCGAATCGAGAGCGCACGCAAGGAAGGCCATAATAATGCCAGAAAGCCAGCCAACAGCCGCGTTTACATCAATGCGACATAATGCGAAAGTGCCACATCACATTTACTAGCGCGTCACGAGTAATGCGACGCGCCAGCGTTCTCAAGTAGCGCGTTAGCCGCGTTTACATCAATACAGAGCCGGCACGTCACATCGTAACAACTTTCTAGCGCATCGCATCCATGTAAACGGGGTAAATGTGGGAAGCTCGTCGTCCTTCCCGTGGGTGGTACGACAGCCAGGTGAAAGTGAAAGCGTAATATGTGGTATCAAGAAACTACCACGAAAGAAAAAAATCACAGCATATCCACGGGGTGAATGATGATGAGTGGGCGAAGCTCCAGGGGGAATCATCGGATCTCCCGCTTAAGGGGACGCTAGCACAAACGCGTTAGAGACGTGCAGTACTCTCTAGTAAGGGGGAGCGGCCACAGCGTCTTACGCAGCCATTTACACATGCCGGAACGTGCACCGCGTTTGCCGACGCCATCACATGACTGCTGAGAGAGTATACCCACCGTATTCATAAACGCTCCTCGACTTGAACTTGACTTGCCACCGCCTTGGGCAGCGCGTTCGAAACGCGTTGAAGGTAAGGCGGAGAGGCCACAGCGTCTTACACCAGCTTCTTACACGGGCCGTAACGCGCTAGCACAAACGCGTTAGAAACGCGCTAGAAACGCGGCCTTTCGTTAATGTTGGGTATTTATTGCCATCGTGGTGCTTGTGTCTATGTGTGCTTCGTGGCGTAGTGGGCTAACGCCGCGCGCTCGGAAGCGAGGGGTCCCTGGTTCGATTCCGCGCTACGGACACAACTTCGGAAATTTTTTTCTCATTTTTCTCAGACTGGTTACACGCTACTACTACGACGAGGGACGAACGGGTGCCGCTTTAAGGAGCTTCGCCCCTAAAACTTTCTTGCAGAGATTAGAACCCGCGTACCCCCGGTCCCAAAGCGAGCGTCGTAACCACTACGCTATACAGCCACGCTTGCCGAACATGCATTTATGCGATCCACATGATTGCGTTCGAGCGTCGTCTTGTTCGTGCACGGCGGCTGGCTTGTTCGTACGCTCGTGCTTGCGAGGTGAAGAGGTTTAGAGAGAGAGAGAGAGAGACGCATTCACGGCGCGCGTCTCCTGGAACGCGGTGTCGGCATTGGAACGCGGTGTCAGTGTTGCAAGCTGCGCTATGCAACGTACAGTGACGGCCGTAAGTCCGAGACGCGCGAAAAGAAATGATCGTCATCAGGAATAATAAGATGAAAAGTTCGCGCCCACTTCCGGAAAATGCTGGGCTACGATCGCCCAGCTCCGCTCTTTCAAGCGTTGCGCGGCCGAGTGCAAGGTGAAGCATATTTTATGGCCCGCTGCCATCCGTCCAGGCTGAGAGGCGAGGGACACGGAGCTCTCCGAAACGCAACGCAGAAGAACGGCGTCGCACCTATTGGGAGCACTCAAAACCCCGTACTGTTCACACACTGATACCAGTATTACATATTGGCTATGATATGTTTGCGTGATCATTCCGCACTAATACTTCATTGGTAACAGAAACCAGCAGTAAAAGCCTGTAGGTCTACTCGCCAATCGAGATTTCACTTTGTCAGTTAAATGTTACGAGCTTTGCCAAACACAACTTTAGTTAATACGATACCCTGAGAGTTTCATTACGTTTATTAAGTTAATCATAAGACACGAGGCATTTATTTTAATGCACAGTGCATTCCTTCACTGATTTCCTGTGGTACATAAAGTGCCTTTTAGCATCATTCCTTGCTGCACTACACAAAATCATATTCGTTTTCACCGTTTACTTTGCTCCATCTCCTATACGTCGTTCAATGTTACAGTGTCGAGACGCACTGAAAAGTATTTCTCCTAATTTACGCGTACGGGCGATATCGCGCCCGACAATAAAGCGCAACCAAACCGTTTCACAGCAGAGTTCTTAAAAGATTACCGAATAAATCGTCTACAACCGCAAACGAGTGTCGAAAAATTAATCTAGCGACGTAAAACAGGCGCATCATTTCGTGAACTACGAGGGCGCTAAAAGACATATAGTATTTTGAGGAATATCGCTGTAAAGCAGAGGGGGCGAAAAACGTTACTCACCCACAAGGTCAGCCGTGTACAAACGACGACGAAGCGCTTGCGAGCTTGCGCCTCAGTGAAGCCTCCGCGAAACGGCCGCTTCTTTTCTCACTCACACCGATTGATTACCAGCGATCAGCTCGCTCGACGAACAACGCGAAAAACGACTGTCTACAAAACCCAGAGAACGTTTGCACACGGCCTGCTCGCCGCCCGCGGAACCCTCTCTATCTCTCATCCGGGACACTGAGCGAGACCAGCGACAGACCGGCGCCAAAGTCCCGGGGACGCAGACACGGAGACGCCGGAGAAGCTGTGAGGTGAAACTGGTGAAACATACCGAAACTACGAACGCCTGCGGAGTCCGCGCGTCGAACGTGCTGCTGTGCTTGTGGCATGCACAGTTTGTATGTGTGCGTCGATTTGTGTGCGTCCGAGCGTGTACGTGTGTAGCCGCGTTTGTGTCGGCTTGTGTGCGTGCGTCTGTGCAGGTACATGCGGGTACGTGTGCGCGTGGCTGTGTTTGTGCCTTCGTGTGTGTTTGTTTCTGGTGTCACGTGTCTCGGTGCAGGGGCGGATCCAGGTTTTTTCTGAGGGGGGGGGGGGGGGGGGTGCTTCTGTCAGTGATGATGATGATGATAGTACTCTTTCTCATTTACCGAAATTCACCGTTTCTGCTCACGATAAACCCGCGTTTTATACGGCTAGAGCAACACCTGTAGCCCGCCGTGGTGGCTCAGTCAGCTCAGGTGTTGCACTGCTGAGCACGAGATCGCGGGATCGAATCCTGGCCGCGGCGGCCGCATTTCAATGGAGGCGAAATCCAAAAACGCCCGTGTGCTTGCGTTGTAGTGCCCAATAAAGAACCCCAGCTGGTCAAAATTAATCCGGAGCCCTCCACTACGGCGTGCTTCATAATCAGAACGTAAAACCCCAGAAAGAGGAAGAAGCCCTATAGAGAAGCCAGGTATCGGTTTCTCCGAGCTCATAGGAAAAGGGCGTTACCCAATACAGCCATGTGCTTGGCGGCTGTGCCTGACAATACAGGGTGTTCAAAACTAAGGTTTATGGTTTTCTTAAAATTAGGCACTGGGAGGCACGCGAAGACCACCTATGCAAATAAGTTATGTGGCCAGGGGGGGAACAAAGTGAGATGATAATTATCGCTGTGAGCAGCCGAATTAACTAAAATTGAACAATTATTTTTGTCGACTGCAGTAAGTGGGTATGTTTTTATTGAAAACTTAGAGGCAGTCGTATTTCTACACAGTATAGGTCGGAAGAATTATTCTAGCGTATTCGTGTTCCGAGATATCCGACTCCAAATTTCATTTGTCGTACTGCGCAGAGTTATCGAGTCGACGTGAGAGTGGTTTATGTTTTGCGTTGCTGTGGAAGGGAGGCATTTTGAACATTTCAGGGCATTGACATCTTGATGGGTGAAGTGTTGTCATGAGATTTGTGCATGACAACGCCAAACTTAGAGCGGCAGTATGAAATATTCGTTAGCATAGCTAAAAAGGTTTCTGCTGTTGATGGTGCAGTGGTTGCTTTTTATTTCAATAAAACTTACAATACTTGGAAATCAGCAGTCACTTTATTTGCGTAGCCCAGGCAAGGACCATGCCCGGTCGTCTAGTCACCATTACGCACGCGCACTGCCCTCCGGCTTCTCCGCTCGCGCCGTTATCTCGGCATGGCAGTTGCCGCCATCTTTACAGGCTGCGCGTTCGCGTGTTACGACAGCGGTTACGGGTTCTTCGATTTTATTGCGATAGCAATTATATGGACACTTAAACCGGATTTCTGCCGTCGCCGTGAGGTTCCGTATAGATAAAATCGTCGCCGCGCGCCGTATGCCCGAGCGGAAGCGTGCGGGGGACGCGCGCTATCACGGAGAGCGAACGCACGGCGGAAAGCAAACGCCATGGTCGCGCGAAAGGCCGTAGGGGTATGGGAGGGAGGGAAGGAAGGGGGGCGACGCTGCGCTCCGGCACCAAAGGCCTATCTTGCAACCGGGCGCACGGGGAACTTGCCGCTTAATCTCCCACGTAAAAAAATGTCACAGTTTCGCCCTAAGGGTGAAGCAATGAATGCGATAGCAACACAGCAATGTCATACGAAGTAAGGTGAGCGGCTTTGGTAGCAATATAAATTGTAGTAAACATGAGCTGATTAAGTAAGCAGGTGTGCTGCGGCGTAAGTAGACCGACATGAAGAGAGACTCGATGACCACGAGAAGACGCGTGTGAAACGGTGGTGTGGATGAGAAGCGCTGCCCGTGCGCAGCGCGTGCGAAGGGACACACCTGTAGCGCTGCCCGGGCAGCATTGCATGTGTAGCGCGCGTTGGAAAATGTGGCCCGACTATTACTAACTGTGGTGTGAGCGCGCACAAACAAACATGAATAGATCACACTGAATGACTGCAGACAACGACTGTCAAAACGCTGGCAGCAAGCGCATATACGCCGCAGCGGGCGAAGGTACGTGCGGTCTATCGCTTCAACGGAAACTGAGTGGCGAATGCACAGCGCATAAAGGTCAGAGCCGTGTGGAGATCAGAGACGGTGCGAGCGAGCGACGAGCGCGGTTGTTGGCAGAGTAGAAATGCCCCCCCCCCCCCCCCCGCTCCCTCTGGCGCTCGCTTCCCGCTTCCTTGCTTGCGCGTGGAAGATTGAGTGCGTTCGCTCTCCGTGACAGCGTGCGTCCCCGCACGCTTCCGCTCGGGCATACGGCGCGCGGAGATTTTATCTATACGGAACCTCACGGCGACGACGACGGCGACGCCGACGGCAGAAATCCGGTGGAAGTGTTCATGTAATTGCTATCGCAATAAAACAGGAAAGCGAAGCCAGCGCCGGAGGGACGGGGGGGGGGGGGGGCGCACTTCTTCTCTGCCAACAACCGCGCTCGTCGCTCGCCCGCACCGTCTCTTATCTCCACACGGCTCTGACCTTTGTGGTGCATTCGCCGCTCAGTTTCCGTTGAAGCGATAGACCGCACGTATGTAATTTCGCCTGCGGCGGCGGATGCGATTGCTGCCAGCGTTTTGACAGTCGTTGTCTGCAGTCAGTCAGTGTGATCTATTCATGTTTGCTTGTGCGCGCTGACACCACGCTTGTTAATTCAGTTAGTAATAGTCGGGCCACATTTTCCAACGCACGCTACACATGCAATGCTGCCCGGATCGGCAGTGCAGCGCTACAGGTGTGTCTCTTCGCACGCGCTGCCCACGGGAAGCGCTTCTCATCAACACCACCGTTTCACACGCGCCTTGTCGTGGTCATCGAGTTTCTCTTCATATCGGTCTACTTACACCGCAGCACACCTGCTTACTTAATAAGCTCATGTTTACTACAATTCATATTGCTACCAAAGCCGCTCACCTTACTTCGTATGACATTGCTGTGTTGCTATCGCATTCATTGCTTCGCCCTTAGGGCGAAACTGTAACTTTTTTTTTCGCCAGCCGTGAGGGGAAGGGGGACAGTTATTATCTTTGCCAATGCCTCCACCGCGTTGTCAGACTAAACGCCGCACCCAACAGCCGCGTCACATCAGGGACGAGCTTTGCGCCGATCCTCACTCTCTTGCATGCGTAATCACGCGAACGACAATTAAAATTTGGAGTTGGATATCTCGGAGCATAGACATGCTAGAAGAATTCTTCCAAGTGAAACTGTGTAGAAACACGACTGCCTCTAACTTTTGAATACAAACATACACAGTTACTGCAGTCAATAAATATGTAATTATTCAATTTTAGTTCATTCGGCTGCTGACAGCGATAATTATCATCTCACTTTGTGTCCCCCTGGCCACATAACTGATTTGCGCAGGTGGTCTTCACGTGCCTCCCAGTGCCTAATTTTAAGAAAACCATAAAGCTTAATTGTGAACACCCGGTATATCTAGCCTGTATTGTTTCCTAAAATAAAATTTGGGATGATCTGTCGCAGGTTCGCTATACATGCGTAAGCATGGGTCCGTCTTTGGAGTTCTGTTGGGACACCTTGATTTCTTTAAGAAGATTCTTTGTGTTCGGCTGGGACACCTTCGTTTGCGTTGGAGGACTAACTCCCGTATTCTCAAACAGCCCTCGACTCGAAGCTCCACCTTGTTGAGCAGAGCGCCGCCTTTCGAGTGATAAAGACGCGACAATTCTCAAGAATTCCCGTGAATGATCATGAAGCTCAGTGATCACTTCTGTGGAGGGTTGGCGGTGCGATCTTCTCTTTTAAGTCGAGGTGTTGTGTTGACTAGAGGAACGTTCTTGAATACGGTCGTAACGCTCCGCACCAACGCGGCAACCACTGCGCTGGTTGTTTACGATATGCGAATCACCGCGTATCAAGACTCACGACGCCACCTACAAGAAACTTTCACAAATTGTTCACGACATTCCTCGCTCGTGTTCCACACGTCCCAAGCTAACCACCGCCTATCATCCGCAGACTAACGGACTTACAGAACGGCACAACCGCACGCTCATCACGATGTTATCCCTGTACGTTTCATCAGATTACCTTGATTGGGACAAAAGTTTGCCTGTTGTGTTGAATATCGTTTGCTCACGCTAGGCCGCAGCTGCCCGCGTAGGAATTAACCTTTGGCCAACCTGCTTATCGGTGTCGTAGCCGTTGGGTCTCGGTAATTTTGACTTGTTTTGAACGCTCAGCTAGCCTCGAACCACGCGAAACTTTAGGTCAGACCACACGCACATTTGCCAGCGCGCGCTCACTCCTGGCCGCTCCTGGTTAGACGCTTTGGAAGGCTTATTCATAGCGCTTCAAAATGCGCAAGTTGGATACTGTATGAATTTTGCAAGTTGTATGAATTTTGACGTGGTTAATACGATAGTAGGAGGAGCTAAAGCGGAACGCTTCAACCAAGAAACGTGACAAGGGCAATTTTTGTAGTTCGCAAAAGAGAGAAGGCTAATTACATTGGAGTCCTGGAGCGTCGAGGACGTTGAACATGAACGTTGGTGCCGAGACCGCTAATCGCACGTGCGGGAGGCAAATTAGTTGAATGTTGGCCAGACTCGTGGGAAGTGGAATAGATGGCTTGCACTGACGTCACTGTAGCCGCCATGTTGGTGCACCAACACGATGATAAGCTGGGACCGTAACGTCACGTGAAAGCTTTCAATAAGATGGATTGGACTGAAGTGCTCGTAGTCGCCATGTTGGTGCCCCAAAACGGTGATAATGTGGGTGCGTGACGTCACGTGAAAGCTATCAATTCCCACAATTCTAATTGCACTTAATCTGTGTGAGCGACTATGCATGCTGTCATGTTTACAGCGCCGAACAACAGGATGCTGTTCAGATCGGCGCCCGTAGCACACGCTCTCCAGTGTAGGACGCGATCGTTGGGCTTCATATACTTATTACTCAGAACTTGGGATGGGTGTAAGCCCCTTGTATTCTACCGTTTTTGGCAAGACTTACACTGTCCTTTTTGTTTCTGTGTGTTATCCTCAGCGGTCTTTCCTGCAAAAACGGCGTTTATTGTGAGGTTTAGCGAATATTCTTCCTATATAGTCAGCAGAGTTATACTTTTGGTTGCCATAGCAACGTCAATGTTCATCTGCTCGCGAATGCCTGATGTTACTGCGTGCTTTTTGCTTGCACTGAAGAGCAATTTCGCTCCAGAAATGGTCGCGCTGCCTTGTATGCGGAGTATTAAAACATACAATGTGTAGGATTACACCCAGGTGTGCTTTAAAGGAAGGAGCCACAATGCAACAATGTGAATGTACAACGTCGAGACAAGAAGGCAGCTGGAGCTTAAGAAAGCAGTGATTTGAAGCATGTCATGCCTTATTTGAATGGGTTAGACGGAGTATGCACGTTGAGGAATAAATTCTTTTTTACCACCGCGCGTATCATCTGAGCGAGTAACAGCAATTCAGTAATATTTGGAGTAGTGGAACAGAAGCCAAGGTGGCCACTGCAATGCCGTCGCAGATGCGACTGTGGCAGATGCCGTTCGTCTTCGATCATTAAACCGTAAGCAATGAAATATATTTTTTGGTTATTGTAAAGCAAGTGTAACAACGTTGACGTTTTCTTGTTCGTGAACTGCCAAAGGTTAGCATACAGCTAACAGTAAAAAATAACGCGACATAATGTCAGCTGTTTTATAACCCACCCATACCAGCAGTAAATTATCAACTGTCTCTGTTGCCCGATGATTGTGGCTCCCCATGGTGGTCTACCGAGGAATGCTTGTGTGAAGTAAGCCCAGCTTTTCACTTTATTGCAATGCGAGACAGCCACTTGCTCCAGCCCACATATTTCGGTCTTTTTATAATAATGCACCTTTTAGTGCAAAATCTTTCAGAAATCTTTTTGGTTCTTTGTGGTGCAGAATTCAACCTTGATCACGGTTTTTGTATGAATTCATGAGAATAAAGTTGCAAGAAGCCTTTGTGCAACCCATCCATCGATAAGTGTTTATGTAAATATGAGAGAATTTCAGTCAAGACTCAACTGTAATGTCGGGTAACTGTGTACACAAACGAATATATATTACATATTTTAGTCGTTTTTTCGATTATGTCGATCCTCTGCCGATCATAGCATTAATGGCTGGTGTAATGTGAAATGCGAAACGTGCCTGCCCAATTTAAGATTTTAGATATTCTTGTCAAAGACGTGTTCAATGACTCCTGTCTTAGAGTGGGTAGCAAACCCAACCCGAGACACTGTTAAAAGAATTCAGGAAACTGGAATTCTTTATTAGCAGGTTTACATACATCGAACTCCTTCGCCGCTGTCATAGGCAGCATAACGCATCTAGTTCGCGTCGATACCATCATTATGGCTAACACAACCGCGGACAAACCACAATCTCCTAAGGACATTATCAACACCACGGCCATCATACGCTCATGTGTTAGATATCATCTCCATCGTGCGCATCATTATAGTGGTGCGTCAAGGGCATTGTCATCACCATAACGCACGTCATACTGGAGCGTCGAAGTGCGATGACGCATCGCCATCTTTGCGCATAATAGACAGTTTTAGTTAGCCTGTTTACCGTAATAGCGGGATCGAAATGCGCATGCGCAGAACGCTAACCGACCCACACTGTTTAGCGTACGCACGCTGTTTCTCAGTTTTAACGTTACCGTCTTTGCGTGGTTGAAGTAGCTTACGTAAAACATGGCGGCTATCCCAGCCTCCCCCTTCGAACTGAATTTGGCGTTGTTTTTGTAGAATTCAATACGTTCGTAGCAAATGGCTACGTAAAAGGCTTTCGCTTAGTCTTATGCCGCTTCGACGGGAGAGTGTTATGGACAACCTTGAGGAATGTTCGAGATAGCTTCTCGTTTGGAACACGTCCAAACCTAACGAGAGAAATTTTCTCCTAGATGCGAGCGGCACCTACCGGTAAAGTGGAGAGATAGGCGCGACGACGGCATATAGCCTCTGAGATGGGAAGATTTCGGAAGCTACGGTAGACAGATAGTACTGCTTGTCTGTTTGGCTGCACATGAGCGGACATGGGAAGTAAAAATACAACGCACTACTGGCTTCCATTGCACTGCCTCTCGCACTTTCCGGACGCAAACACACATAGAATTACTTAGGTGCCCTATGTACACGAAATTCAAAGCGTAATAGCGTCCCGCACGTAAACTACGCTATCACGCTACACTAAAACTCTCTTTCTGCAAAGTTCGTTTGCGGAACGGTAACGCTATTTCCCTTAACCTCGGTAATACTCTAACGTTAAACTAATAAAAGTGTCTAATTTAGGACTGACATCATCTATGGGTCTGTAGCCTCGATTGAAGGTTAGGCATCGAAATTCAACAAACGGAGTAACGGAACGCGAAGAAATGCTCTTTTATTTATAAGAATCCGACTGCTTGGAAGATAACTTTGTCTACGTATATGTACATAGCCAGGTCACGTGGGTGGCGGTATGTGTTGAGTGGTAGCCGTCAGGCTGCGCTGCGGATGAAGATGACATTTGCATCCCTTTTCGGCGGGACCCATCTCGCGATGACTGTCGAAGGTAATGCTTTAGCATTGAATCAATACAGCGACGCAGTGTATTGCTATTGTGGAAATGCGTAATGTACGAGTCGCGTATTGCATCGGGATTCCTCTTTCGCGCTTCCCTAAGAACACTTGGCGGTATCTGGCACCGCTACCGTTTAGACTTAGCATGGCCTCCGAAATGCATGACGCGCCGGTGCATGCGAACGCTAAGAAACGCGTTATGTGGAAACAGGATTCCTCTCGCGTTTCTTTCTGGACACGCTGCGCCATCTAGTGGCACTGCCCGGAAGTCCGTGCGTGTCCTCCGAGACAGGGAGCGTGGCGCGTCGGTGCCTGCGAACGCTGAGAATTGTTCCCTTGCTTGCAGCACACTAAGTTGCTCACAATCTGCGACAGAAGTTGGCGAGACGTTCATTGAGGAGCAGCGCGTACCCAGTGCATTCCTGGCGCAGGTCGCTAAAGCGCTGGCCTGAACGGCGTTCACTGAAAGGCGGAATTTTCTCAGTGCATTAGTGGCGCAGCCGGCGAAGGCGTCGGGTTGCTGTCCTTGAGGAACCCTTCTGACTTAGGGTGGTTTCCGCTGGTCACCAGAGAAATTTGAGGGATCTTTTTCGTGGTTGTAGAGAGGCACATTTCCAGTGGCACTTACCCAGCGATCCAAGTTGGCATCAGAGAGGCTCATTGAAGGCCAGCACAGAGCGAGCGGCACATACAGTGCTCCAAGTCAGCGTCAAACTGTTTCATCGAACAGCGGTAGCTACCCAGTCTCGTATCTACACTGGCCCATCTTACATTACATGGCCTGCCCAGCTCCATTTCTTACTCTTAATGTCAACTAGAATATTAGCTATCCCCGTTTGTTCTCTGAACCACACCGCTCTCTTCCTGTCTCTTAACGTTACTCCTAAGATATTTCGTTCCATCGCTCTTTGTGCGGACCTTAACTTGTTCTCGAGATTCTTTGTTAACCTCCATGTTTCTGCCCCATATGTGAGCACCGGTGAAATGCAATGATTGTACTCTTTTCTTTTCAACGACAGTGATAAGCTCTCAGTCAAGATTTCGTTATGCCTGCTGTTTGCACAACCAAATTTTATTCTGTAAATTTCTTTCTCATGATCAGGGTCCCCTGACTAATTGACCTAAATAAACGTACTTCTTTACAGACTCTAGAGGCTGACTGGCGATCCTGAATTCTTGTTCCCTTGCCAGGCTATTGAACATTATCTTTGTCTTCTGCATATCCATCTTCAACCCCACTCTTGCACTTCCTCGGTTAAGGTCCTCAATCATTTGTTGTAATTCGTCCGCATTGTTGCTGAATAGGATTATGTCGCCTGCAAACCGAAGGTTGCCGAGATATTCGCCGCTGATCCTCTACTCCTAAGCCTTCTCAGTCTAAGAGCTTGAATACTTTAAGCATGCGGTGAATAGCATTAGAGAGATTGTCTCCTTGCCTGACCCCTTTCTTGATACGTAACTTTCTACTTTTCTTGTGGAGAACCAAGGTAGCTGTGGAATCTTTGATGTTTGCCTAGATATTCACATGCGCCTCCTGTACTCCTCGATTATGCAGTGCCTCTATGACTGCTGGTATCTCTTGTGAATCAAATACTTTTTCATAATCTATGAAAGCTATATAGACAAGTTGATTCTACTCTGCAGATTTTTCTATTACCTGATTGATGACATTGATATGATCCATCCTAGAATATCCTTTCCTGAAGCCAGCCTGTTTTCTAGGTTGGCTGAAGTCGTGTTGCCCTGATTCTATTCGAAATTATCTTGGTGAATATTTTATACAATACTGAAAGCAAGCTAATGGGTCCATAATACTTCAATTCTTTAATAACGTCTCCCCTTCTTATGGATTAGTATAATATTGGCATTCTTCCAGTTCTCTGGCACACTAGAAGTCGTGAGGCATTGCGTATGAAGGGCTGCAAGCTTTTTAAGCATATCTCCTTCGTCTTTTATTAAATCGACTGTTATTCCACCTTCTCCAGCCGCGTTTGCCCTAGTCATGTCTTGCAAGGCCCTTATACTTCAACGCCAGTTATAGAAAGAGCCTCTGTATCCTGCTCATCACTAATTCGAATAAAAGTCGCTTCGCTGCTCCAGGTACTGTATAGAATTCTATACAGTGTAGAATTATTCCGCTGCTTTTACTGTGTCATCGAAACTGCTACTATCCTGCTTACCTTCCAGTGCATACCCCTTGCCTTGTCCTATATCAAGTTTTCTCGACGATTTCATGCTACGTCCATATTTTACGGCTTCCTCAATCTTTCCTACGTTACAATTTCTAATAATACTTTCTGTCGATCCATTTTGACAGTTCAACGAATTCTAGCTGATCTCTTTCAGTTTCACACTTTCATGCTTTGTCGTTTCTTTATTAGGTATATATGGAAGAGCTTACCAACGGGTTGGCTTGGTGCCTCACCTCCAACTTTAATTGCTGCTTCCGAGATCAGCCTAGTTACGCTTTCATTACCTCTATATGTTATATTCATCTTTCTGTTATCAAGCTGCATATTTGTTTGCAAGCACCAGCCTGAAATGGTCTGCTTTTAGCCGTACTCCATCTAGGTTAGCCTGTTCTTCATGACTAATTTTACTCTTTCTCCCTTCAAATTAAGAAAAATCGTAGACCTCAATAACCTATGGTCACTGCACTTTACCCTACCTAACACTGCTACATCCTGCACTATGCTGGGATCGGTATAGAGTATGAAGTATATTTCATGTCTTGTTTCTCCATTAGGGCTTTTCCAGGTCCACTTCATGTTGCTACGCTTCCAGAAGGTATTCATTATTTAGAACCTATTCTTTTCCGGGAATTCTACCAGCATCTCTGCTGGTATCATATTCTGCTGTCAACCGTACAATTCAAATGGCACTCAAGCACGCAACAGCTTGTTTCAACGCAAGATTGATATATAACACTGCCTAGTTTCAACCTAATAAATGGCCGCAATTATTCAAATTATATATATATATATATATATATATATATATATATATATATATATATATATATCGTAGATGTTCGAAATTCCGGCTGGTACGTTTGGCGCGGAATGACCAGGCTGCCTAATTTGGGTGCGTTCAGGAGGCTATTTGGGATACTGACAAGCAGTAGTCATTTTTTTCTTCATTCAACTTTTATTGCCACGATTTCTTCATACAAAGAAACAAACAGGAACACCAAAAGCTCCGAACACGAAACGTGCCTACGGGCTCGACGGAGACGCAGATACGTCATCCAGTTCCAAGTAGCGCCTCACGTGGGCCCAGCAGTCATCGTTGAGGTCGTCCAGTTGCGTGTGTCCATCCTCACGTGGCAGACACGTGACCCGCCCTTTGACGACTCCGGCCAGTCGCATGAATTCATGCAAACCCTCGATGCTTCGGAACCGTCGTTTCACCATGTCTGCTGCCTCGACCTGGCCGATGGACAGCACTTCGGCGAGCTCCGCCACGAGCGCTGGATGACGGGAGACGCGATCCAAACCTGCAGCACAGTGCCTGGAAGGGAATCAAGGCGGGATTCTTATCAGCCAAATGTGTATGACAACCAGGCTGCAAAGGTGGCATCATTTGTTAATTGCGCCGTTTCAAGAGAGGAGGCACCGCAGCCGGTTTTAAAGTGGAGACGGTAGCCTCTACCCCCGCCCCTCACGCCTCATCCCCGTAAATGAAACAAGTAAAAAGAAATGACCAGTGTTGCGTGAAACTCGGAATAGAGTCTCAGCGATACCTGTTGAAATTCCGTTACTCTAAGCTTAGAAAATCGGTGAGAATCGCAGTTGGATCTATTATGCAAAGCGCGATTGTTTAACCTTGTCCCTATCCCGCGGTGCTCCACCGGGAGCCAAACAGACCACCGCGCGGGTCCGAGTATCAGAGCCCTCAGGGGGACGATCAGCCGAGTCGCGTGTGTTTCGTGCGCCCGAAGCGGACGCTCGTTCGGTCTCCACTGGGAGCGAGACAGCGCCGCAATGAAGGCCCAGAGCACAAGGAAGGCTCATTTAAGAGGACTACCTTGGCGTTGGCCAACTACCACACCCTATGGTCGCAGTGCGCATGAGCCGGAACTCCCGCGATTCAAGCGCGACACAACAGTAAAAGAGAAGGCTCTATAATTGGCTCCCAACAACCGTACTGCCAGTGCAATGTTCTTCCAGTCCAAACGCGGCCCGCGCAGTACAAACACGCACCTGAAATGACCCGCGCCACCTTGGCGTAGCCCCTTGAACAAGAGCAGGGAATAGGTGTGATCTCGCCTCGGGTCGAGGACCCTCGGTGGGGTCGGCCAGCAAAAGGTGTTACCGAAAGGTGTTACACGGCAAATACCACATCCAACCCCTACCCAGAAACGTGCACCCAGAATTTCACGTCAAACGCCAGAAACTTCGAGACAAGGCGCAACAACGCAGCTATGGACAGGCGGAAAGTGTCTACTATGTGGACGCCGCAGCCTATAACACTAAATATCGTTAAGCTCTAGCGGTCGTAGACAACCAGGGCAACACTATTTGTTCAGCAACAGTCAAGACGACCTCGGCGGGCGACATGAAAGAGGCCGCCATTGCACTCACATCGGGGCTACCTGATTGCGATGTCATCATCAGTGACTCGAAGACTGCTACCCGGAACTTCAGTAGCTGCTACATTACCAACCTCGCGCACTCTCTACTATAGTCGCTCGCCCACCGAAAAATTACATCGCTCTCACCTGGACTCCAGCACATAAAGGACTACCAGGCATCGAAATGGCTCATGCCGCTGCTCGAGGATTCACGGACCGAGTGGACGGAAATGTGAGCTTTACTCTAGAACTCAATGACTCCCAACAACACACCAATTAAAGACACACTCATCACATCCCATGAAATTTGCACACATTAGAAACAATAGCGCATAACATATCCACCTCTTTCTGTGTCGAGCACGCGCCAGATAGAAATATTGTGGCGCCAACTACAAGCTCGTAGTTTTCTTACCCCACGCAATTTGCACTTATTCTTTCCTGACACATACCCGACACCCAAGTGTCGCTTTTGCCCTGTCCAGACAGCAGATCTCTCCCATATCATGTGGAAATGTCCCATCAAATACCCCCCCCCCCCCCCGCAACCTTAAACCACTAATTAGTAGCGATGAGCTGTGGGCGACTGCCCTGCGCAGCTCCGATCCCACCCTGCAGGACCGAGTCCTGAGGTGGGCTGAGGAGGTAGCGGAGGCGGACGTGTGGCAACATAAGGTGCTGAGACTGAAGCACACAGACCTCACTCTTCCCCCCCCCCCCCCGGGCCCTCCCCCTTCTTAAAACTGGAAATAAAAGTTCATTCATTCATGCGTGAGTCTTGATTATGAAGGTTCGTTATATCCATTTAGGATAAAGCATTGAGTCGTTAAAACGAGACCTTAAAAGCGTGGCTGTGTAGAGGAAGT
Source organism: Dermacentor silvarum (assembly GCF_013339745.2). Lineage (NCBI taxonomy): Eukaryota > Metazoa > Arthropoda > Arachnida > Ixodida > Ixodidae > Dermacentor > Dermacentor silvarum. The sequence continues at coordinate 33,663,221 of NC_051158.1, forward strand.
TAAGGAGAATTAAGATCACTTCGTTGTATTCACCAGTTTGTTACAACACGTTTTGTTATAGCTAGGTTTAACTATAGCTCAGCCGACATGCATTTGACCTATTGCCTAATGCAAAAACGAGCGAGCAGTGTGGTTTGTGGTTGAGTCCATAGTTCGGTATGCTTGAGCGTTCTCACATACGCCTCCCGTAAGGAGCCACGTGACGACAGCAAAAGTTCTCTTTTAGTGACCCTATAATTGCTTCGCTAATAAACAAAATATTTGCCTCGATAGGCATCACTATAGAAACACTGGAAATAGCGTGAAGCTAATTGTTGTTGTATAGTACATGGGCTACAAAAAGAAATTTCATTATCAAATATTTGCGAAACCCACATTTTTGTGGGCACTTGGGAAAAACTTTACATACAAGCAAAAAGAAAAAAAAAGCGCGCGAATAATTATGTTCCGAATATACATCTCACAGATTAATTTTGCTAAAACAAGTAACAACACACTGGGCAAACAACTGCTCTTTGGGCGCACGACACAAAAAGGTCAGCCTTTCCGATCCCCGTGTCACTCATTGTAGCCGTTTCTTTGCTTATTGAGGAAAACCTAGGCTGAACGTTTCTTGCAGTAAATAGGTTTTTGACTATGCGCTTCAGGTCAAGCACTTTCTGAAGTATCTTTTTCACGCATTCATGGCTTGGTGTTCATTAAAAAAAAAACAGTTTTCGCAATTTATGTCGCGGAGCCCCCAGCAACTGCTGGATACGATCAATTATCTATAACTGGACGAAGTTGGTGCGTTTCTGTAGCTCTTCTAAGCATCGTGAAAAGTCCTCGGCCTAAATGTAGGACGTGCAGCAGAGCTTGTGAACTGCTAGAAAAAAAAAAAAAAAAAACGGATTCAAATCCTAAAGGTCTTGGCGGAACCCGCCACATTGATATTTCACTTTTTCGGTGGTGGAAAAAAAAAAAAGAAAGAAAATCGCGGCAGATCCGAAAAAAACATGAGCATCAGGTGAGTAGGCGCTTGCGCCTAGTGACATTTGTGTCGTGCGATGGCAAGGCTGTATAGAGCGTATCAATTTGGGCGAGGTATGGCGAACTCGTTTTCTTGTAGAGTTCACGCGTGCTTCAGTTCGTTATTTCTTGTTCGCTCGTATATTGTGCACGCTCAATCATACAACAAAATGCATGGCAATGCTTTTCGAAACGGCAGCTCGAGCCTTCACCGCGTAACCCGTTTTCGCGTGCGGCTCATGCGTCACGTGCAGTTTACAAAGAAAAAGAAAAAAAAATGCCCCAGTTCCTATTGCGTAAATAATATTTCACTCAGTACCAATGAGCATGTTAAATACCTAGGAGTTACGTTTTCTGAAACGCTTGACTGGTCTAATCACGTTGACTCAATTAGTGCGAAAGCTTACCGTCGTCTTCACTTTTCCGACGAAATTTTAAGCATTCATTCACTGAAGGCAACCTTGTATTTAACTAACGTTAGGCCTATTCTAGAATATGCATGTGTTACCTGGGATCCGTACACTAAAAGCCTCACAGACAAAATAGAACGCGTCCAGATGCAACCAGCACGCTTCGTAACAAGAAACTATAATTATATACTATCAGAGGATCCGGAATACGAGAAAGGTTGGGTTGGAAAACGCTCTGTTCTCGTAGGAAAATCCTAAGATTGAAATTACTTTACAATATATACAAAAGTAAAACTGGTATTGACAGAACACTGTTCATTAAACAGCCACATTACGTTTTATCTAGGAGAGACCACGCAAAAAAAAATTAGAGCTTATCAGTGCCGTACCAATGTGTTTAAATATTCATTTTTTCCTAACACGATTAACGATTAGAATGAGCTCCCTAATGAAGTGATGGCCGTGTCTAGTATTGAAAATGCTATTGAGAGCCATATTCTTTGAATGGTCTGTTATTCATCTTTGAACACACGCTACTGTGTGGACAGTTTTTTTTTTCTCTTGCTCTAGATATTGCTGTACTTTGTTAGCTTAACTAATGTTGTATTTAGTGACGTATTCTTTTGATATTGTTGAACATTTTTCCCATTGTGACGGTCCAGTGTTGTCAGGTTCGGCTATATATAGCTGGGCTACCGGAAAAAAATTTGCCGTCGCCTTGGACGAGTTGGCTATGTGGCTATATTTGGGCTACTGAAAATCTGCGACTTGGCTTTGTTTAGGCTATAAGTGGCGACCTAATCCACGCTCCAGAGGTGGCTCTGATCGGGTAGAAGCAAATCTCGAAGGCTGTTTTAGCTGGCTGAGCCGGCCGCGTGGCTGTGCGCATGTGCGAAATGACCCCCCCCCCCCCCTCCCTCCCCATCCCTTCCCTCTCTGCGCCGTTTTCTGAGCCGGTGGCTTTGATCTTTGATGCACTTTAACGTTATACCCCGCTTGACCGTTATGCATCCGATCCCCGGGCATCGAGATGAACCTGGGAGTAGTGGGCTTTTCGCAGTACACTGTACTAACATGGCTATGCTCAGGAAGGGAGAGCAATAACATAGGGTCGAGGTCGTCGGGCGATCTTGGCACCGACATGAAAGAAGGGAAGCACGGGTGGATGACACGCCCCAGTGTGTTCATGGCCGTGTCTTAATTCTGGGTGAAGTGTCGCGCCGGGCACAGCTTTCGACCTACTCCACGTATCTCGCGCGAAGCTTTACTGCCATTTTCCTTCTCCTGCTAGATGAATTTTTGTTCGTGCTTACATTCCAGATTCATTTCGACAGGTTGGACGTAAGATCAGATCCTCCTCAGAGAGGAGAATCTAAACATGGGGAAGTGGTCCAAGTACGCGAAAACGTATAAAAAGAATGGGAGCGAGACCCCTAGCGAAAGGTGGGTTCTGGTGCTTTTACTTCTAGATGATTTACCCGTAACGTCACGGATGCAGATACTCATTCTGCTAATGTCGAAACATGTTTGCCACCATGACATCAGTGCACCACGTCAAATGAACTTCGCCCACCATGTAAGCTTAGCTTGTGAGATGTCACGTTGCTGGCTCGAGGACGCGGGTTTGATTCCCGGCCACGGCGGCCGCATTTCGATCAAGGCGAAATGCCGGAACACCCATGTACTTACATTTAGGTGTACGTTAAAGAACCCGAGGTGGCCAAAATTAATACGGAGTCCCACACTGCATCATGCGTCCCAATCATATTGTGGTTTTTGCACGTAAAGCCCAAACCGCATGAGAGCGATTTTGTGCGCGACGGCGACGAGGGATGGCTTCGAGTGACGAAACGGGCCGTCGCGCGAACAGATTGCTGGTTCTTGTCGCTTGATCGCTCGGTTCTAAAAATCTAGAATTCGTCGCGCCTCACGCGGAAGTGCTATGAGCGACTAGCCAATAGCGCGAAGCCGGAACAGGATGTACATCAGTCAAGGACTACCGATTGTCGCACAGAACGAGCAAACGACTAAATTTTGATGATGAAGCTCTATGATGAAGCTCATAAACCTGGTGCAAGACCTTTAGAAGTATTTATGCTGCTCTTCACAGTAAAACACGTCAACTTAGATTAATAAAGCACGCGTCACGCCAGTTTCGGCACGTAGTTGATGCCCTCATACCGGCAACACCGGGGAGACGTCGCTAAATGTCGTCGCTCACGTGTGGTGACTTGTAGGCGACGAGCGAACGCGACAGCCATCTCCTTCGCGTCTCTTGTCGCTCTCGCGCGCAAGATCGCGTGCATGCGGTTTATACTTAAAACCCCAGCAATTATTAGAGTTTTAGAATAGGGGCCTCAAATGTTTTGAGGCCCCAAAGAAATAGCGTCGAAGCCACTGCGCATGCGCAAGATGCTAATTCTGTGTGGATTTTGCGTCGGGCATGCTATTTCATCGATTTAGCAGGAGCCCCAAAAGCTTTTGTAACAAACATGGCGGCGTCCATCGAAGCGACGGCTTTAACCTAGTACCTAACTGGGCTCGATTCGTGGTAAAGCGTGAAGTTCGCAAGCTAGAAGTGATTGCGGTTATCGAGTTCTCTCACATGGTGTCTACCAAGTTGACATTTTCAGATTCCCTGAGTTTTCCAGGTTTTCCCTGCGTGATTTTGCTAAATTCCCTGAGTGAAACGGAACTTTCTTTTACATCAAGATGGGCTGACACCATGTTGCCTGATGCTGTCACTCTTTAGTAAGCATGTTAAAAAAAATGCGAAGCATCAATTGCGATAGCAAATTAGTAGAGAGCTATACGGAGTAAGGATAGTAGTTTTATCGATCAGCTGTATAAACTTGGACATGCAGCAGCACGAGCAATGCGCCGAACTGTTGTCGACGCCGTCGGCGTTTTGCCCGCGTTCGCACCGAACGCACACGGCACTGGTGACTGTGCCTCTGGGGGCGGCTCGGAAGTTCGACGAGATCAGAACGGGACACTCGTTGAGCAGAGTCCGAAGTCTTTACCACCTTCTCGCCTCACCACATTTTTATATAAATACGCATTTGTTGGCGCAGCTAAAACGTCGCCTCCCCTCCCTCCCTCCATTACCGCAACTTTCGTTCCCTTTCAATTAAATTACAGCTAATTTAGGGACGGGCGAATAGTGGATTTGAGGTTCGAAGCGAGTAGTGATTTGGTCAAATAATTTCGAATCGAATAGTTTGAACAGTATATATCACATATTACAGTAAAACCTAGTTAATTCGAATTTCACGGGATTGAAAAAAAAAAACAAAATGTCTGAATTATCAGGGTATGCAGAAAACAATAAGCAAATGCTTACTACATCAGCACGATTTTATTAGTATAATGGATGAGCCTTTCGCTATTTAGCACAAAAGCAGTGCGGAAGCTGCAATTCTCGTCATCTCCTGACTGATTGGCTCTCGCAGCGGCGATCGAGGCCTCGCGACTTCCTTCGCAGCACGGCCATAGAGAAAGAAATTCAACTTCTTTCTCTATGGCACAGCTGCGGCGCGCGCCATCATTTCCGACACGCTTTGCACTACCGCGCGCACATCCCGATAATTTTTTCGCCAGTAAGCTCAACGCCAACGGATCGCACGTCCATCGTAATGTAGCCGGTGCGCTTCATCCTCGACAGCTTTGCCCCGAGTCAAACCGAAACAACTGCTTGTCGCAACCGCGGCCGCTATCGACACGATTATGAATGGCGACTTTGCGGTGCTTAAGGGTATGGCCACGATAGCGGCAAAAACGCCCGCGTCATGCCGCGAGCGGCAAAAGCGGCAGGAATCGGGGGTTTTACGGCTTGCGGAGGGTGCTGAGTGCGACGAGGGTGACGTCACGGAGCCAATGGCAACCGGACCTCCGCCGCACCGCGCCGAGTTATCAATCGACGATTGTCGTCTCTCGCGGTTCTATAGAGGGATTTCTGGACGCTGTCCGATCGCACCCTTTTCGCTCACGGTGATTCCGCGTTCCGAGAGCGCGCGAGATCATATCGCGCTGCCGCGCGGCGAGACGCGATTGCCACGGTGGACTTCGCGGCAAGGCGCTGACGCGCGGCAACTTGCCGCTAGTGTGACCGTACCCGGCCGACGCACGCACCGAGTCAGAACGAAGCTACCGTTCACTGCAACAACGTCAGACGAAATCGCGGTCGCTATCTATGCGATCATGGATGGCCACTACGCAGCTCTTCAGGCACGCGGCCGACGTGCGTATTGAGTCAAAACGAAAGTAAACGAAACCGCTGCGAAAGAAACCGCGGCAGCTATCGACGCGATGATGGGTGGCGACTATGGAATCCCGCGGCCAACGCGTTGTTATGCGCGGCGGTAAACGCAATAAAGGCACAAATAGGCACGAAGCGTTCCGTCGTTGCTGTCATTCACGTACGATTTCCGCTGCTGACTATGGCTATGCGGACTCCGCCGCTTCGTTTCGGTTGTGCGCTAGCGCCGTTTCTGCTCTTCTGCGTCGCACATTTCAGGCTCTTTAATGCGAAAACATATAGCCTTCGAGATTTATGGTTGATGTATGGCAGCCATGACGTGAAGCATAGCCTCCGAGATGTGCACCGACCGTCCGTGGCTTTTGGCTGCCTATTCGGGACCGTAAGCAGAAATGACGTGAGAGATCGATGATGCTAAATATTATTTTGCGTTCACGACAGCTAAAAAGCAAAGTTTGTACTTAATATTCCTGTAAATAACTAAATATAATAACTTAGTACTATATGCCATACAATAAAAGCACTGATTTCGCCCTCTGCAACGATTCCCTGGAACTTAAGAGCTGCCGGGCCCAACAAAAAGGTGTTTTGTGCAAGCATGATGTCGCTGTTGTCAAGGGGCGACTACTATCACGGCGGCACGGACATATTGTTACGGCGGGTTGTGCAAAAAAGGTTTTCCGTACTCGACTGTGAAAATGTAACACAAATAAAACTGCAAATAAAAATGGCTATATTCGGCTACGAAATTTTTTGCACTTTTTTGTGTTTGGCTACATTTGGGCTACAACTTCTCTAGCTTTTTTGGCTACGCCGCCTCGTCGGACCAGGCAACACTGTTGCGACCACTTGTTTTTTAACCTCCCTACGATAATGCGGTACGGGCGACGCAGGTATACCGTATAAATATAATTCATCATGGTCGGTCTGCGTACAGCATTTAAAATTCCTTCGAAGCATGTTTGAGGGCACTACTGCCGCTGCGTGCAAGTTCCTGGCAACTCGGAACATTATCATAATGGTCGGTCTCGCTTTCTCTATGAAGCTCTTAAATCCCTGACCGCTAACCTAACGGAAGCAATTGAACGGGATATTTCTCTATACGCTGAAGAACGTCCCCATTGATGGTTTTGCGTTTAAACAAATACTTAAAAGAGTTGGTCATTTGATTTTTGTTGATTAATAAGTTAACATAATAATAAAATCGACCTGCGCAACTGGACAGTCAACACTAGTTGATTGCATTCGTGTAGCACAAACTTTTTTTTAACGCTTGGCACAAGTTAGCTCGGCTGACACAAGGTAGCGGAAATAAATGTCCAGCTGAAGCTATCGTCCAACAGTGGACTTGACCAGGCTGATTATTAAGGAGGAAGGTCGCTGTGCTCACCTGTCGCACCGTCCGTGGTTCAGGAACTGAGCTGCTCGCGCAACGAAGCCCGAATTCCTCCGCGCTGTGTCGCACACGGTGAACCATTCCTCCATTATGAAATACGACTGATCAGGCTCCCACACCATGTGGCACAGGGTGCGGTTGTTGACTACGCCGGCGCTCAGACCGCACATGAAACCGCACCCGAGGCGGAGAAGTGCAGGTGGAGACCAATTCAATATGCAGATTTTTCGGATCGTCTCGCTTCGCCTTACCGCTTCGCCCACGACTGCGAGAGCTTCGGACGGATGGCCAAGAACACCAATGCCAAGCTCGGTGATGCTTCGGTTGAGCCGCAGCGACCGGGAAAGAGCTGAAAACCACTCAATCAATTCGCGCTGGTTGTAATCCAAATTTAACTGAATGCGGAGTTTTCGGAGCGTAGATGTGGTTGCTATGTAAGGAGCAACAAGCGAACAAATCTCGCTAACCCAGTGCTCTATTGTCAGGCTCAAAGCATTCAAGTGGGATAAAGCAGGAAGCTGTTGGAACACTCGCAGGAAGTTGGGTTTATTGTATAGCGGCACATATGCCTCAAGTTGAGAGCAGCGCTTGCAATCAGAAAGCGCCAATGTGTCAATCCTGCAGGAAGCGTTGAAGGAAACTTTCTCTTCACTGCCGCTTAGTTCGAGTTCCCTGACGACACCAGCAAAGTGAGGGTATTCCATGTCTTTCACGTCAATGGTCACCATCTTGAGGCTTCTGTGTTTTGGTAAAATGCGAAAGAATGATCCCCAGTGCTCCGCATTCCAAATGCCGAAATTCAAAGTCATATATTGCAGCGTGTTGTTTTGAGAAACCGCTTCATGCCATCTGCCCTCTAGGTCGAAAAAGCCTGGCATAAAATACTCTCCATATGTTGAGTAACGCGTTGAAAACTTGAAGTATCTCAACACTTTGTTTTCTCTCAGCATCCGCGCTGCCAGCTCAACGCTTTCCGAATCCACAATGAAGTTGTCGAGTTCCAAACTCCAGATTGCCACATTCTTAAGCATACCTTCGAAAATACACTTCAGAGCGTCGTTTGAACAGCCAAAAGGACCGTCCAACACCAAACGTTGCAGGGTAGCGTTACTGGCAAGAAACTGAAGGAAAGAAGTTGGGTCTCTCGCAATTGCAACACCAGCTAGCGACAAATCTCGCAATGTGGTGTTGGCTCTCAGCGCTGTCAACAAGATCTGTGCTTGGCTTCTTTCTAAGCGTGAAATCTTCGATAAATTAAGAACAGTCAATGTTGCTGTAGTTCGAATAAGTGTAGCAATGGCTGTTAAGTAGAGTGATGAATCATAGAAGAGATCCCGGGATTCGAATTCTTCGAGGCATTTCAGAGACCAGAGAACATCGTCAAAGCTTGTGCTGTCATCCCGCGAGGGACCCTCTACTATCAAAGATTTTATAGAAGAATTGCCGTAGAGAACTTTCCGAAATACAGCTATGCGACATTTATCGCGTTCAGTGGATGCGTACAGGGGCGGAATGTGCACGGACGCCACGCAACGATGAGTCTTGAGCAGCCAATACAGTACTGCATACGCGCGTTCTAGAAAGTAATCGCTAGCCGAACGAAAACGTTTGTCAGGCACATACACCAGGCCAATTTGCCTCCCGGTTTCCGGCAACTCGCGCAGCTCCAGTTGATTCCAACAGAGAAAGTCATTCCACACGGAAAGGTTGGATACAATTTGGCATGTTGTCTCCTCGCTCGCCGTGCAAGGCATACGGTAGTCGAGCGTCCCAGTGAAGATGCTTCTTGCGCCGTCCAAGTCGACAACCAGGTTGCCGATTTCCTCGGCGTCATTAGTGTCCATTTGACCTGCACGAAAAAGTCCGACATCTGACATGAGTAGACGGTGGACTTTCTAACAGGAACAAAATAAACACAGAGACATAAAGGTTCTTGATATAGAAAACGTGACTCTTTCCGTCTTGCCTGTAACCGCCCACAAGATGTTTGGCCTGTCAAGCGGGAAAAGGTTCGGGGATATAAATGCAAAGTAGACAGAAAAAGAAAACTGAGGACGGTTACGAGTGTGTAACGCGAATGTTTAGCCGTCAGCCGCTGAGTCATAGGTAAGAATACTTTGTAGAAATGTTCAACTTCATCGCCTCTATTTTATGTCTAGTGTTACGGCTCGGGGTAGCGTTATATAGGCCAGGATAATCCAGGCACAGGGATGAGTACATCCGGGAGCAGGAGCGAAAGGAAACACGCTTTATTTTTGAACATCCACACTGGCTCCAGAAACAGCAGCCCCCCATCCATGTAGGAACACTCTAAATGTCTGAGCTCACTACTTGTCTGAGCACACGCATCCCAGCACACGCCAGGACACCTCACTGCAGCACAGGTCCCCGCTTTTAACATAGTCGTCTTCCCTAGGTGATAGCGAATCTGATGACTGTGTCTCGGCCAGTCATAGACGTCAAACCATTCGCAAAGTCCCTAAGTTGACGTTGCACCGTTCCGCCTGACTCCACCTCCACGGTTGCGGGATCACCCCCGCAGACGGCGCAACCACGTGGTAATTTTAGAACCTGAAGTCCACGCAGTTCCCAAGAGAATCCCAGACGTTGACCCCTTGCATGGCATCTCCGCGACGGTCAGCTTGCAGCGACCCCGGAAGCCTGGCTTTCGCGGTTGCTACTGTGTCAGCAGAAGCCGGTATTCGTTGTAACCTTGAAGGGAGCTTGTTTGCTAACGTGTCAACAACCGGCGCCGGGACTGCATCGTCGCCCGGGCGGGCGCTGATGAAGGGTGTTACAATTGGCGTGTGCAAATAGGATCGAATGACCATGCCTAATCGAAACGCAGGGTGGATCACAAATTTGCCATGGGTTTCTGGGGTGGCTCCCAGTCTGACTGGCGCCTCGCAGTGATTACGGGCCCTTTGTGTGTGTGCGTGACAAGAGGGGGGGGGGGGGGGGAGGGCGCCTTCCGTGAACTGTGCGAGTCCAAGGGAGACCCCATTCCACAAACCAAAAGGGACCCACGGGTTACCGCCCGGGCAGACAAAGACGTCCAACGTCGCCTAGGAGAGAGGGAGCAGCCGCCAATCACTGACGGGACTCAGTAGATGTCATGTGACGTCGGCGTGAGCAAAATCCCGCCTACGATTTCAGCGGGCCTACTTAAGCGGCCTCACAATGTATCTATTATTCTCTTATTTTTATTGCGATATGATAATATGGACACTCCAATCTGATTTCTGCCATGGCTGTCGTCGTCGTGAGGTTCCGTATAAAGTCCAAGGGTTGCAAAATCGTCGCCGCGCGCCGTATGCTGTATGCGCGAGTAAAAGCGCGAGAGGGACGCTCGCTTTCACTCAGAGCGAACACACGGCGGAGGGCAAACGCGACATCTCCGTCGCGCGAAAGGTCGTGGGGGGCATGGAAGCGAGTGGGGGGGGGGGGGGGGGCGCCTTTGTGGTCCGGAAACAACAGCATTTACAGGGGTGGCACTGATACAGGTTGTCTTGGAGCACTCCATGGGAGCAGGTAAATTGCTGTTTTCGAGCAGGCTGGGGGCAACTAAAATACCGTTTCAGAAGTGATAAGGCGCATGTCAGGCTTTATTTTGCACTGGGGAAGCATGTACGTTGAACCTGATAAGATTGCTACAAAAAGAGGCTTTATCTCTTTGCACCATTTGATTTACATAAGGTACACAGGTGCACTAGGCAGAGCCGATTTTAATGAAATCCGTTGCACTTGTGAAAGAAAGTTACATTCTAGTGACTGTTGGAAGCGGAATTTTAACTTTAAAACTGAATTTTTTCAAAGATAGAAATTTTCAAAAATTGGAAAGGTCGAAAAAATAGAAGTACGACGTTTACAAATGTGTAGCTCTGCACCACGACGGATATCGCAGTTCTGTAAACTGTACCCGATAAAACATCCTAAGCGGACAAATTTTATTTATCAATTTACATCTTACGTGAACGTGTTACATCATTTGCAAGGGTTTCGCAAATGTCACACATATTCACCGTATAATGCCGAGCAGCGTAAATATACATAAATTTTGTCTGCTTTAGGTGTACTATTAGATGCAATTTACGGAATTGTGATATCGTTTTTCATGGCCGATTTACAAAGTTGTGAACTACATAGTTTCGTTTTTTAAAAGCTGCTACGTTCGAAAGAAATTTTTATAAAAAAATCTATAGCCTGAATCAAAAATCTGCTCCCACCAGTCACTACATTTAAACCTTCTTCTGTGAGCAACAAATCTAATCAAATTTGGGGCATTGGTTGCACAGAATAACGGTTTCTCCTTTCTCTTGTATTTAGATAAGAGTCCACGAGTTAAAGTCTAATGTCGTAACTCTTACACGCGCGCTCTACAAGCTGAGCCGCTACACCTGTTTATCCCACTTCGCGATCGCGACAAAGGCAAGTAATAAAAACGGGCGAGCGCGGAGAGAAGGCTAAAGGCCTACCGCTCGCTTCCGACCGCTTCCGACGCCATATAGCTGGCTACACGTTTGCTGGTGCGCTCAAAACGACCCTTACACTTTTGCGATTGTAAGCTTAGTTGCGGTTATACGAAGTACCAGAATAGTATTTGCTTTTGGCCATTTTTCAGTCCTTGAACTTCCCAGCGCTATCGGCGCACAATGATACTCGCCGGCACCTTAACCAACAACTCCGTCTGAAAAAATGGCTACAGCCAAATCGTAGCCAGAATTGGGGCTAGCCAGACAGAAGACGAGCTCGCGTAGCAACTGAAACCGAAACTATCCAAAGTGGCCTTATTTGTAGCAAAATTTTCTGTATGGCGCAGTGCGGCGCAGGGCTTTATTTTTTGCGCAATTGGCGGGCGATGAAGCAGTATTGCTCAGAAAAATTCAAGTGAAGCAGGAATTCGACCCCTGATTTAGCAAGGCGGCGCAAGGGGATCTGGCGGTTCAATTTCAGGCGCGAAAGGAGGAAAATGAGAAGGTGTTGCGGGAGGGAGGGGGTGCGGCTTCTACTCTGCTAGCAACTGCGCACTTGGCGCGGCTGCGAGCGCTCGCGAGCACCGTATCTTGAAAGCGATCTGCACACAGCTCCAACCTTCGTATGCGCTGTGCTTTCGCCGCTCAGTTTCCGTGTAAGCGATAGACTGCACGAACCTTCACTCACTGCCGCCGCGCTTGCTCACGCAAGCTTTTTGCCAGCGGTTGTACAGCTGCGGTCGCCGGGCACCCACTGGTTCAATGGACACAAGCGTACCCCGCCCTGGCGTACGGCTGCCTTCAGGGTATTGTGATACGCTTGGGAAACAAGCCTGCGCCCGAAATTCCCGTCGAAACCCGCGTGAGCACAGATATTCTATTCATGTTTGCTTGTGCGCGCTGACACCATGCTTGTTAATTCAGTTCGCAAGAGAATGTGTCCCAAGTTTACACAGCCGATAAAGCTACTATCCTTACTCCTTATAGCTCTCTATCAATTTGCTATCGCAATTGATGCTTCGCCTTTCGGATGAAAAAGCGACTTATTCTCCTACTCCATTACCATTGAATAAATAATGCAAGTTTCGCACTAGAAATCGACTCGCCCCTACCTGGTCGTCATGGTCTCCCGGACGCCTGCAGCCCGCCGACTACGCCACGCTACCCAGTAGTAATGCCGGTTTAGGTTCGAGTAACCGGCGTCGCAACAAGGGGCTGCCTCTTGGGAAGCACCTAGGAATGCGCATTGCCGTTTTGGGCCGTAACACTAGGAATTTATCTATTTATTTAACATACTCTCAATGCCTGATGGCGTTACAGAGAGGAGTGGTGAAACATACATTGTTAGATACAGCAGTCTGACTCTGAAAGGATGAATGAACCGGATTGCTTGCGACCGAGGCGGGGAGGTGGTTCCATTCGGATGCTGTCTTGGGCTGGAATGAATTGAAAGTTTGTGCGGCAAGTTGGTACTTGTATCTTGACGTTGTGGTCGATTCGCGATGAAATATAAGGGGGTGATACAAAAGGTCATTTTTAATTCTGAGTACAGTTTATGAAATAGTGATAGCATCAAGAGTCTCCTTCTTGATGATAGGTCTGGCAGATGAAGGCTAGTTTTGATGGCGGATACACTGGTACTACGGGAATAATTGTATAGAATGAAACGTGCAGAGCGGCTCTGAATGGCTTCAAGTAAGTATGTTAGCTGTGCTGTAGAGGGATCCTAAATTAGAGGATCCTAAAGTAGAGGGATCGCCCTGCTGGCTCGAGGACGGGGGTTGCATTCCCGGCCACGGCAGCCGCATTTCGATCGAAGCGAAATGTAGGATAACCCGTGTACTTAGATTTATGGGCACTTTAAAGAACCCCAGGTGGTCAAAATTAATCCGGGGTCCCCTACTGCTTCATGCCTCCAATAATGTCGTGGTTTTGGCACGTAAAAGCCCAGTAATTATTCTTATTATCATAGCAGCATGGTGGGCTTTCCGACAGTAACCGGTTTTCACAGGATTGCCACCGTTATCAATTTCTCGTTTACCTTTGCTCTTTGTTAGCCGTCGCGGCATTTGCCATTTCGAGCGAGTTACGTTCGGGACGTGCTAGTCTCCGCAAATGACTGCGCGCTTTTTACATTGGAGTGCCGTTTTGCACAGCAACCGTTTCAAAGCTTCGCTTACACCGATTGAGACAGCGAGTGGCATCTGCTGTCTCTGACTTCTTTTTGACGCATGTTCTTGGCGTGCTAGAGACCTAAGATGGCGGCCAGGTTGATGTAAATGGAAACTATATAGAGTGTGTCCCAGCTAACCCAGACAAGCTAATTAACGAGAAGGTAGGACGATGAGATAAATAACGCGAGATATCATGTCCCGAAACACCGGTATTTGCTCATAAAAAAAAAAAAACGTGGGCGCGTCACCGTCGCAGACCGCTGCACAGCTGAAATTTTTCTACGCCGTAGGCAGATGTCACGTGAGAGCTCAATGATGCTGAACATTATTTTGTGTTCACGTGACCTAAAAAGCAGAGTTCGTATTTATTATTACTGTAATATACACTGTATATCTAGGCCAGTTACTCACAGGGGACCCTGATCATGAGAAAGATATTTACAGAAGAACAAAATTGGGTTGGAGTGCATACGGCAAGCATTGCGAAATCCTGACTGGGAGCTTACCACTGTCATTGAAAAGAAAAGTGTACAGCCATTGCATTCTACCGGTGCTAACATATGGGGCAGATACTTAAGAGGTTAACAGAGAAGTTCGAGAACAATTTAAGGACCACCCAAAGAGCGATGGAACGAAAAACGTTAGCGCTAACGCTAAGAGACAGGAAGAGAGCTTTGTGGGTCAGAGAACAAACGGGGATAGCTGATATTGTAGTTCACATTAAGCGAAATAAACGGAGCTGTGCAGGTCATGTAATGCTTAGGCAGGATAACCGGTGGACCATTAGAGTTACAGAATAGATACCAAGAGAAGAAAAGCGCAGTCGAGGACGGCTGACAACTAGGTGGGGTGATGAAGTTAGGAAATTTGCAGGCGGAAGTTGGAATCGGCTAGCGTAAGACAGGGGTAATTGGAGATCACCTTCGTCCTGCAGTATACATAAATAGGCTGATGATAACCAAACTTAATACTATTTGTCATAAAATAAAAGCACTAAGATTTCGCCCTCTGTAGCGATTCGCTGGAACTTGAGAGCTTCCGAGGCCAACCAAAAAGTTCCTTCTTCCATGGAAAAAGTTTTGTGTGCAAGCGTGATGTCGACCGTCACGGCGGCAAGGACATTTGGTTACAAAAAAGGATTGCCGTAATCGAATGTGAAAATTTATGCACAAAAGAAACTGCGAATAAAAATGGCTATCTTTGGCTACGAAATATTTTGCTCTCTTCTTGTGTTTGGCTACATCTGGGCTACAATTTCTCCAACTTTGGGCTACGCCGCCTCGTCCGACCTACCAACACTGTCTGGAAGACGAGGTCAATACAAGTTGCCCTAGATGAGTCGGCGGATCCCTGAGGGTGGCAAAATGCGCCGTCACGCGTGCTGCGGAATATCGTTCAGTAAATCAGGGTTGAAATCGGCCTCAGGTGCAGATATCGGCGGCGAGGAGGAGGAAATGCATCGAGCTGTTTTTGTTTGGGATCCAAACATGCAGTGAAGTAAAACCGGTGACAAAAGAGGGGGTACGTGCAGGCAAGCGAGTCCAGATTAGCGAGCTTCCGGGGAAACCGATTAACGAAGTGATAGCGAGAGCCTAGAAACACAATGGCCGAGAGATACCTACTGGTGATAATGGGCGCAGTGATTGACGCACTGCATAGGACTGGAAACAGGGATCGCGAAGCAAATAGCCAAAGTGGTTACCGATCTGCGGAATGTTTCAAAGGAAGTATAAATCGCAGAGTCCACAAAGCCTAAGGTTGAAAGGCAGGAGTATGCTGCTGAAATTGCAGCGTTCGAAATAAACAAGGCAATGTGGACGCTAGCTAAGCCAATGAATTTAACGATCATTGACATCAATCCAGAAGTCCACCGAGCAGGCCGCAAAGGCGCTTTTGTGCGTGACGGAATACATTTGAGCGGTAGTGTAGCAACACCGGTTGGACGTTGATTCGCGGCACAGGCTGTAGCTATTCTAGGTGGGCCCCAGACAACCAGGAAGGAAGATTAAGTATTAAATGTAGCGAAGCACCAGCAAAGTGACCACAAAGGTTTAAAAAGACGCACAAAGGATAGCAACAGAAACGGTAAAATTTATTACATAAACATGCAGGGTTTATGCACACAAGCAGGAAAAATGGCTGGAAATTCAAACGCAGCTCAAATAACGAAGCTATTAGCGTGTACGCCTTGACCGAAACGCTTTCTCGAGATAAGCAGCCGTCTATACAGTTTGCACGTGACGTCATACCCGCAGCCTGCCCCGACCGTCCGCCATCGCTAGGCACCTCGCTACTGGCCGCTGGCCCGCTGCGTTTGTGTTCGGCGTTCGCTTCTACGTGTCAGCGCCGCATGTTTGCTGTCGTGAATGAAAGCTTTGCGATGGCGAAAGTCAGAGCCCTGAAGTTTGCCCTTCCTACATGGACGAGCTTGTAGGGCCGACGCGGGCTCGCTATACAAAGAAAAGGTCGGAATGTGCGACGGCGTGGACCCATACTAGCTGCACGTTGGCGTGGATACCAGTTCAGACGCCGAGGTGCTCCCGGCCACGACGTACGTGGATATTATTAATTATCTGTCCCGTCCACGAGCTACGTCACACTGAACGAAATAAAAGCTTACAAATCGATGAAGGCGCACAATTACTTCACGAGCGGTTGGGTGAGGAAGGTTGCAGCGAAGCGCCTGTCGTCGGGTTTAACCATCGTCTTTCTCGAGGTGAGTCAATGAAAACATATGTTCCTTGGCGTGCGGCAGAGAAAACTATCTCAGTATTTTTTGCGCTGCTCCATTCAGGGACAGCTTTCTTGTCACATAGGTTCACCTATATGCACTTTTTCCCCCAAGCTTCAAAACGTGTGTTCGCTTCTTTCTGCGAGTTTTGGTTAATGGTTCGGTGCATGTCCGTGCATGTGAATTTTGTTGCGTTAAATAGAAGTAGCCCATTATATTCAAAGCATGCAGACATTCAAATATTGC
Source organism: Dermacentor silvarum (assembly GCF_013339745.2). NCBI lineage: Eukaryota > Metazoa > Arthropoda > Arachnida > Ixodida > Ixodidae > Dermacentor > Dermacentor silvarum. The sequence continues at coordinate 33,679,916 of NC_051158.1, forward strand.
TGAGCATATCGTTAAGCGAAGCACACATACCGAGAAATCACGATGCGAAGCAGTTTGAAGGCCGTTAAAAAAACTAAATTGGGGTTTTCCGTGCTAAAATCACGGATCTAATTATGAAACACGTGGCAGTGGAGGGTTCCGGGATAATTTTACCGCCCGGAGTTCTTTAACGTGCACTAGAACACAAGTACACGGACGTTTTTCAGGGCGGTAAAAGCGACCATGCGTGTGCGGCCAGGTGGTCACCAACCAGTACGGGGGCTTTCGCTGCCGCCCTTTTACAATCATGCGTGATGTGCAAGTGTTTTGGCGTGTTATATACTGGCCTGAAACAAAGTGACGACACGCACGTTGTTCAGGTCCTTCCGATTTATCCGGGAAAGCCACAGGCACCGACGCTTCTCCGACAGCATTCTTGTGCGTTCGCACTGCCATGCTTTTGGTGCAGACCTACGCCCGGTTCTGCGGCAGTGGTACTTCTTGCGGCAACCGAAAATCGCGCAGATTGGCATCATCACGACGCGATAAGGAACTTCGGATCAACAACGCGTCAGCGCGCGCAGCCTAGCTCAGGTGCCTAAAGATGGCGGACAGGCTCGCGGACCGGCGCAGGAGTGACGCGTGTGCAAACTATGTATATTGAGAATTTCGTATGGGAGAGGTGCAAGAGAATGACTGGGTCAAGGAAAGGCGAAGGCACGCTAATTAGGTGAGGTATGAAGTGCTAATGTTAGAGACATGTAAGTGCCATTTATGGATTAACGGCACATTGGAAGACAAAAAGACGTGGCTTGGAGTAGCTTAACTATGAACAGGTAGCGATAGCAGATATAAAAATAAAGAATTGATTGATTACATTAGACGTGATACAAATGAGTTCAAAAAATCGGACCAGGTGATATAAGTTGGTGTCACGAACGCGCACATGGAGGATTTAGACGAATGTACTGATTACAACGGTTCTCCTGTGCTGAATTTGTGCGATGAACAGTACTTTATAGTAGTTAGCAGGGAGAATCAGTTTCATGTACAGGTAACACGAAAATGCGGAAATCGGTAGTCATGCATCGATTACGCCTTAAGTCTCACAAACGGTCTACGAACGACTAGACCAAATGATACTGAAGTCCAGGTAGCAATCATAAACGTTTAACCTTAAAAGTTGGACACTAACCAAAAACACGAACCAATAGTATCAGAATTTCTAATAATGAATGAAAAGCAAATAACACAAGAGGAGGAAATGCAGGCGTTTCCTACAGCAGTCTGCGAATATACACTGTATACTGTCAGACGTTATGCAACAGGAGTTGAGACACAGAGGAAAAAAAATCTCGGCTTGAAAAGAGGAAACACGTTAACGCATGTTTGGTAACCTGCGTGATTATAACCCTGTTCGAGAATATCACTATTATTGTTTCAATAGCCCATATACGTTGTGGGCCCTCTCACACCGCTGTCGGTGCGCAAGCGCCAGTATGGCGGGCCACCGAACTACCACCGCGGGTTCGAGCAGCAGGAGCCGCCTTGCGTATACAGGGCGTCCCGCCGGTACCAGCTTACCAGCTAGTGGAAGGGGACACCGCACACGCCGCAAAGGAGACCATAGGCGAAGCTATCCAGTAAGAACAAAGAATATTCATTAACTGGAGTTCCTATAAAAGTTTTAACAAGACAGAATCTGAACCTAATTGCTACACAAAACAAGACCAAATGGTCGCCGGTAGCCGATAACGGCGCACCAACGGAGAAAAGAAAAAAAGAACGTCGCAGTTTCGCCCAAAGGGGAAGCATCGATTGCGATAACAAATTAGTAAACAGCTATTCGCAATGCAAACAGACTGTCACGCGGCGTAGCGGCCAGCGAGAGAAATATTTCGAAGAGTATCCGCACGGTGTTACTGTGTGACTCGGTATGCGCGGACGCGTTTCTGTTTTGTTAACAGCTTCTATTTACGCCACGGAAAAAATATTAAAAGCAACGAGATATGTTGCTTGCCTCAGTGCACCAACCAAGCGGCGAAGGATGAGATAAGGTTGAATCTTTTCCGCTGGTCGCGTGTCTTAAAAAGGAGTGGGCGGTGAAGTCCGGATCGGCAAGCCTGAGGCGCCGCCCGTGAAGGTTTGCAGCGCACGTTTTGTCGCCGTAGTTTTCGCTGCAAACCTCTCCATGTTTCCCCCCTCCCCTCCCACACACACACCAATCTTCGCTTTTGACTCGGTGGCAGGCAAAACGGCAGCAAACAATGAATTTGAGCGGCATGCTGAAGCGCATCCTCGACCTCGCCAGGTTCGTTGCTTCGGAGCGTAACTACGTTCGCAGCTGCGCGCTAGATCTCTGGCATATTTGCTTGCACTGACCCTTTTGGATTAAAACCAAATTTGAAAACAAGATCGGCGTACTTTTTCTGGCCCAAGCCGATAACGCTGCACTCTAGCCTAAGCGTTCGTTCTAGATTCGCTTCGCGTCGCATACATCTGTGGTCAAGAGCGTCATTCGCCGTAAAATAACAAGCACGCACGTATATTTCAGGTTATGCACGCTAGTCATCTATATTTACGCGGGGCGTTAATTGTTACATTCAATGCTGATTTATATTTACGGGGCGCGTACTGCGGCTGCAACACACAACAAATAGCTTGGGCGTGGGACGTCCTTCGAACGTGGGACGACTGCACACACAATCCTTGAATTGTAACAGCGTGAGCACTGCATGGCTTGACGCCGCAACAAATTAGACGGCCAGCGTTGAAAATCTCTTCGCCTTCGATTAGTCACCGCATCCTTTTTTCTTACTATTCAAGGTGTCCCATAATCTCTCCTAGGGATAGCTGTTTTGTAAAAGGCAGCGGCATTTCCCCAGCCGATGAGAATAAACTCTAAAAAATAATACACGGTGTGTTGCCAGCAGGATTAGAACAAGCCCGGCGTGCTACGACACGGACGCGCAGTGGAGAATTTTGATACTCTCTCTCTCTGTCCGCCACCATGGATCACCTAGGCGTCCATTGCGAATACGAAATAAGTGTGCATTGCGAATACGAAATAAGGACAGTAGTTTTATCGGCCCTATAAAGTTGAAAATATTCGCTTACTAACTAAATAAACAAGCAAGGTGGTCACGCGCGCACAGGTCAACGTGAACACATCTCGCTCGATGACCGCAGGAGCTCGTCAAAACACTGAAGTGATAAAGCGCACCAGCGGCAGCGAACTAAACTTGGAAAGCGCAGCGCATACGAAGCTACCGGCACTCGGCGAATGCACTTTGGCCCATCGCAGATCGCTTTCAACCTGAGGCTCCCGTGGGCGCACACTTCGGCCGCGTCGCAGATCGCTTTCAAGATAGCTCCTTGAGCAGCAGCCGGAGCAAGCAGAACGCGCCCTACCCCCCCCCCCCCCCCCCACACACTCTTGTCTCGGTCGCCTCCTCCCCGTTCCGCGCGCGTGAACGAAGACCGTGCGCTTCCAACCGCCTTCCTCTCTCGCGTGCGCGAGTAAGCTGCGGTTGCCGGCTCACCCTCGGACGCTTTCACTCGCGCACAACGCACGTCGCGCGGCGATTTTGTAGCCGTTGGACTTTATACGGAACATCACTACGACGGCAAAAATGCGCTTGGAGTGTCCATACAATTGCTACCGCAATAAAAACCAAGGAACCCAGTAGGCCACCTATACATCGGCCAGCGCGTTAGAAAATGTCAACCGAAAGAAACGGAACAGTTGGGGGCACGGTCCGAAGGCGCAGCCTCGTGATACTGAGACGACGAAAGAGTGCGCGCGCCCGCCGAGGCCGGGCACCCGACGGGCCGAAGTAACCATCGGCCGGCGGCAACGGACACAGGGTCCTTCCGCCGGCAGAGAGGCAACGCGCACGCACCCTCCAACGCATGTGTGTAGTCCCCGTGTCGCGCGCGCACGGATACAGAGCGCACAAAAAGAAGGCCGGAATCAAGTAGGAAAGCCGGCCAATATCCGCGTCTACATGAATGCGAAAGTAGCGTATCACATTTACTAGCTCGTCACGAGGCGATACGCCAGCGTTTACATTAATTCCAGAACCGGCACGTCGCATCGCGTATCAACTTTCTGGCGCATCGCATCCATGTAAACGGGGCTAATGTGGGAAGCTCGTCGACCTTCCCGCGGGTGGGATTATGTTTTATGACACGCTGCCATCCCGCCCAGGCTGAGAGGCGAGGGACACGGAGCTTTCCGAAACGCAACGCGGAGGAACGGCGTGACACAACTACTGCGAGCACTCAAAACCCCAAACTGTTCACACACTGATACCAGTACTACATATTGGCTACGATACGTTTGCGCGATCATTCCCGACTATTCCGAACGCTTATGTGCGAGTGAAAGAGCGCGAGGGACGCGCGCTTTCACGGGGAGTGAACGCACGGCGGAGAACAAACGCGCGTTCTGCGCTGTGCTCCACTTACTTCTGTACTGCAGATTGTAGAGGAGGAAAGAGACGCCTACTTCTGTGCTGCAGAAGTAGGCGTCTCTTTCCTCCTCTACAATCACCATATATGTAGAGTAAACGTACCTTCTTCCGACGCGCGAAAGGCTGTGGGGGAGGGCGGGGGAGGGGCAGGGAAGGGAGGCGACGTTTAGCTGCGGCACGAAGTGCCCATTTATATCAGAGGCTCCGGTAACAGTCACCAACGCCGCACGCATATTGAGCGAACGCGGGCAAAACGCCGGTGGCGTCGACAACAGTTCTGCGTGTTGCCGGTGCTGCTGCATGTCCAAGTTTATACAGCTGATAAAGCTGCTATCATTACTCCGTATAGCTCTCTTCCAATTTGCTATCGCAATTGATGCTTCGCCTTTCAGGTAAAACTGCGACAACTTTTTTATACCAGAAACCAGCACTGAAAGGCTGCAAGTCTTCTCGCCAATCGAGAGTTCACTTTGTCAGTTAACTGTTACGAGCTTTGCCAAACACAACGACTTTAGTTAATAGCGATACCGTAAACGTTTGATTACGTTTACTACGTTAATCATAAGACACGTGGCGTTTATTTTGGTGCACAGTACATTCCTTCATTGGTTTCCTGCGGTTCCTAAAATGCCATCTAGCATCATTCCTTTCTGCTCTACACAAAGTCGTATTATATTCATTTTCAGCGTTTACTTTTCTCGTTGCCCTGTACGGGAAACATAATACTGTGCGCTAGTTCGGGCCCACCACTCTTAACAATCGTCCTTCAGCGTTACATCACACGCCTTGAAAAGTATTTGGCATGAATTGCGCGTACGACCGATATCGCGCCCGACAACAAAGCGCAATCACACCGTTTCACACCAGAGTTCTTGAAAGATTAACAAATAAATCGTATACAAGCGCAATGAAGTGTCGCAATATGAATCTGCCGATATAAAACAGGCGCATCGCTTCGTGAACTGCGAACGCGCTAAAAGACAACAAGATTTTGAGGAATATCGCTCTTTAGCAGAGGGGGCGAAACAGCGTTTACTACTCACCGACAAGACCGGCCGTGTTCAAACAACGACGAAGCTCTTGGGCCTCCGTGGAGCCTCCGTGAAACGGCCGCTTCTTTTCTCACTCACACCCGATTACCAGCGACCACGCGCTCGAACAACAGCGCGGAACACGACTGTCCACAGAACCAAGAGCACGTTTGCACGTCAAGGTCATGCTCGCCGCCTGCGGAACGCTCTCTCTCTCACCCGGGACACTGAGCGAGAACGGCGACAGTCCGGCGCCAAAGTCCCGGGGACGCAGACACGAGAGAGAACGGCGACAGTCCGGCGCCAAAGTCCCGGGGACGCAGACACGGAGACGCCGGCGAAGCTGTGAGGTGAAACTGGTGAAACATACCGAAACTACGAACGTCTCCGGACTCGAGTCAGCGCGCATTTGTGTGCTTCCGAGTGTGTTTGTATGGGTGTTCTGTGGTGTGTATACGTGTTTGTGTGCGTGTGTGCGTGCGCGTATATGCGGGTATTTGTGCGCGTGGCTGTGTTTGCGCCTTCTTATGTGTTTGTTTCTGGTGTCACGTGTCTCGGTGTACGTTTCTGTGTGCGCCCATTTCTGTGTATCTGTGTATGAGTTCGTGCAGGCGCTTTTGTATGGGCGTGATAGTGTGCGTGTCAGCAATTTAGTTGCGCTTATTTGTGAAAGTTTGTGCATATTTGTGTGTATGCGTACTTATGTATTCCACAACGGTGTATGCTTTTACATGCAACAACCGTCATCAAAATGGTGCAGTGCTTGCCACGAAGGATTACTCAGTTCACTTATATTTAGATGGGAACTCGATCCTAAACAAACATTCTTCTTCAATGTCAAATTTGTGTGTGCCAACGTTCTTGCGAATATATTACTAAATCGAACAGTTCCGTTTACAAATTTTCACTTATGACTTTCCCCGCGGAAATGTTGACGACTTCGACAAAATCACGACGGCTTTCGTGCACGCTTCAAGGCAGCGAAGCGGAGATGAGAATCAATCTGGCGCCGGCGGAGATGTGTCCCCACCCTGAAAGCAGGGCATTGAGACAGGATCGAGAGGCCCCGCCCAAATGATTGAAGCGGAGCAGCCGATTTACTCCACGACTAAAATAGTCCCGCTGACGCGACTCGCCCCGGTTTGAAGCGTGGGCTGCCATGTTCTCCGTCGGCGGGGACACCGGTCGTCCGGCTCATGACGCAAGTCTTTAGTGCGCGCCCATTGGTGGAAGCTCGTATGGATCCGCCTTTGAGGGGGCAAATGCCGCTGCCTTCTAAAGTTGTACGCGACTATAGTCTTCCCAAGTGTCCCTGTGTATGCTCTCGAACAGAGCGCATTTGAGCCTACTTTTTAAAGCGGAATCGCTGTCAACAGAAAACTATCAGCATTTGCTCGAGCGTCGTCGTCGTCGTCTTCTTCCAGCTGGCTCCGTTGTCGCTAATCATTCCAGCGTCGAATTTCACTTCTGTCGTCGTAATGGGGAGGCCTCGTTTACGGGGCTATGAGCCATTGCTTAAGGTGGTATAAGCCATTCGTTGTCTTATGTAACGAACAGATTTAATTTTGAAGCAATTTTATTTTGAAGAATCGCAAGCGGCAATGGCGGGCGAATGCTGCTAACCACGCCGCCGTGCAATATCGAGACATCGAACGCAAGCGACAACACGGTCCGCCGTTGTCAGAGAAAGACGTCATTCTCTCCGTCGCAGCCGAACGGGTGTGTAACCTAATAATTGAGAAATGCTTTATCGAACCCTCGGGATTAGCCCAGTGATTAACATCGGGGCCAGACATTCCAGCTTCGCTGGTTAGCCATCTTCACGGAGTGGAAGGGCCGACGGACTTTTTTTTTTTCTCTCGCCGCACGCGTCGTTACTCGCCGAGCGCTATCACGTGGTCTAAAATGCCTTCAAGTGTGACCGCCACGA